>NC_057712.1:6251298-6294669 GCF_004010195.1 Chiloscyllium plagiosum | reverse complement strand
GAAAGGAATCCAGTACCGATCTGACATTCCACGTGTTACCATCAAGGTCACGTTCTCTTCATCACAAAAGCCATCAGCCACAGGAAGTACTAGCAAAAGGCACATTTCATATTACTTCAAAAAGCATTTTCACGGATCACTTTGCAGTCTACATCAGGGCAAGAACCACCTACCTATTGTGTGCTGATGTATTAAGTGAGCTGGATGTGTGAATGTTAGATTTTCTGGAACCACAGTCATTGTGAAGATGACATCAAGGGTATATTGTTCAACACCATCACCTATATACTGGAAGGAGGAAGCCACAAGTCAGCACCATCTCCCAACGTGGAAGCCATTCACCCAGACATCCCATTACCTTTCTGTCTACAACTGGTGACTCCATGGGAACTTCCAGGATGAAGATTCTATTTAAGGTGGTCTCATCTGGGTTAGTCCCAGTGTACACATTAAATATCAGGGTTTCTTCATCCACAGGGAAGGACTGTGTGCCCAGAGTGAGCTTGGTGAGTTCTACATCAGGAAGGAAGTTGCCCAATGAGACATTGAATAGCCATTGCTCAGGAATGGTATCTGGAAGAAAAAAAAAAATTGGCATCTGTGTAACTAACTCATCCAAACCACCAATTAGATATTTGAACAGCTTTTCCTTTGTCCCATTTGTAGGCTTAATGACTATTTATAATTGAGGAAGCAAGTTTCCAAAAAAGGTAAAATATATTGTTTGGGTTTAGAGAACTGAAGGGTAACTTTGGACAAGCTCCAAGTAGTGAGTTAAAACAGTATTCCCAATAAGTTAGAGTTCACTCAAAATTTTTAGATGAGCCACATTCAGTAAACCCGGAATGTTCACTGTGGGTCATTTGGGATTTCCAAGAAAGACCAGCAACAGAAGCATGTTCTTAAAAGTGAGCATCAATAGGTGTTGTTCAGCATTCTATAGAAAGGAATTTAAACATTAAATCTCTTAAATGTAGAAAGCAAGGAAGTTAGCCTGTATACTGAAGAACACATCTGCCTTGGGACCCTCCAAATCACAGGATGAATGCCTATTTCACCAGTTCCCAGATCTTCCCAACCCCAACTCAGCACCACCCTCTTGAGCTGTTCATCTTCCTTCCCACCCATCTGCTCTACTCTGGAGTATCACCATCACCCCCACTTAACCTACCAACTGCATTCCCAGCTATCTTCCCCAGCCCCACTTTCTCTCAGCCCCCTTGTGTAACCCTTCCCTTAACATTCTTGAAGATCTTTGCTTGAAATAGCTCTTGCTCCTTGGGTGCTGCCTGATCAGCTGTCTTTTTCCAACACCACATGACTTTTCTCTCAGCCCCCTTGTGTAACCCTTCCCTTAACATTCTTGAAGATCTTTGCTTGAAATAGCTCTTGCTCCTTGGGTGCTGCCTGATCAGCTGTCTTTTTCCAACACCACATGACTGATCTCCAGCATCTGCAGTTTTTATGTTCTCCCCACAGAATTATGTCTGCTTAACTTACAAAGTTAAGTTGAGGGGATGCTTCATGTGATAGTTTATCCTATAACTGACCTCATTCTAAAAGTGGTAGTATATTCAACTAAAATGTGGAAGTTACCTCAAGTATTATAAATCTGTGGAACTCATTGCCCTTACATGCAGTGGATGTTGCAACATTAGTGTCTCAAATTTAGACAGAGGGTTGAAGGTTTATGGAGAGTGAGCAAAAAAGAAATAATTAAGTCTTTGGGTGACTAAAAGTTTAGTAGTTCTGGAGAGTACCCATTGTTAATTACAGGTGACAAAAATGGTGAGGAAATAAAGTCACAAAATCTTATTTATTTAGTACACAAGCCCTTTGGCTCAAATATGTACCAAACATCACTACACTCAGCCCTTAGTTTTGAGAATATTATGAGTGTTCAACAAAAGTACTTTTTCTTAAAGGCTTCTTGTCTACTTTCCCAGACAGTGCATTCCAGACCACCACCTTCTGGTGAAAGGAATCTTCTCTTCTCTCCTCCCTCCCTCCAACCCCCAACCCTCCTGCCTGAATCTGGAGATTCAAAAGGTAATTGCAGGGAATACAAACAAACTTTTCAAACTCACGGAGAAAGTCCAATTAAAAAGTTGGACAAGCACACTTCTATTGCAAGGAGACTGGACATACTAAACCAATTGTTGGAAGCTCAAGACTGATTATTCAGGTGTTCATTTTCACTGCAATCTTCAGAAAGCATCAGGAAAGGGATAGAAAATTTTTGCAGTTTTGGTAGAGCAGGTTTCTTCAGCCTGCCAGAGAGATGGTGAGGGAAAAACTAAAACAAACAAAACATTCTATGCTAAAGCAAATCAGAACACTAGAAACTGAGTTTTATTTCAAAAATTAACTCCTTATTCTGAAGGAGGCAGGCCAATAGAATTGTTACACTGAAGCAAGTCAGTCATTGCTGTTGGCTGATTACTGCCTTCCAGAGGGAAGGCAGACAGGACAAAAAGTTAGCAGTATATGTATGGAGAGGTCACTCAATTAATGGGACTAGTTTGTAAAGTGAGTGATTGTAGCATGGATAAAGTGCAGTCATGCAATAAAAAAAGTCACTTTAGAAGCAATTGCTTAAAGTATGGAAGAATCAGACCTAGTTCAGAAATAGCCCGAGGGTCATTGACAAGAGCACTGTATGACTAAGTTTATCATAAAACAGATTACAGGAGGAATATCCAAGAGTTTTCTGGCTGTAATTAGAACATAGCTAGAAATAAGAGGCTTTGTACAAGATTCTTTCCTGTGTGCAGTTATGAGAGGTCTTCAAAATCTAAAAAAAATGTGCATAACTCACATTGAATAGAAATGCAAAGAAACAAATCCACACTTGAGGGAGCCTAACAAACAAGATGTACCATGCATCTGTATCATAAATAACTATTTGCCCTTTAATTCCAATAAGAGGTTTGGAATATTCAGCAGGTTAAGTCATGTATGACTTCCCAGAAAATCAGGAGACTGCAGTATTTTCCAGTGAAATATTCAGATTGGAATAAAATTCATTCCTTCAGCTCATCCATAGGTTTAAAAAAAAAAATTGTATAAGCTGGACCAAAAACCTGGTCAGAATGTCATGATTTGACAAATTCCTGTTACTGTTTGCCATAAGGAATGCACCTAACAAAATCCATTGTCAAAAAGGCCCAAAAACATGGAGAATAAAAATCCTTGTACAAATAAACTCATAAGCCAACTGAAAGACTGAGTTGTCAAGCACAAAAAAGTGACTTTAACCTTAAAGACTAGAGTCACCTTGGAATGGTGACAAATTTAGTACATCAAAAGGGTGGATTTAAATTAGAAATTTCAAATTTCTACTCTATTCTTTTGACAACTTTGGCAAAGGCAAGAAATTTGAGTGGGTAAAGCAAAGCAAAGTGCCACGACAACCTGAAAGTCGCAGTGATTACTGAGAGTTTTAGCAGCAGTAAACTCTAATCCATTTAGTTATTCCAGAGATATGTTGGCACAGAATTGAGGAAAAGGAACCAGTTATTTTTCTGGTCAAGTTGAATTTGTTCCAGAAATATTCAATAGTGAAGAAAGTCACTTAACTGAAGTCTACCACATTTTGAAGTCTGCATTCCTGACACCAGTGATTTGTGGATTTATAATCCTCATTTAATTCATTAAAGCTACAGCAAAAGTCTGGATTGGTGTTAAACTTCAACTATTTTAGATTGGAATATCATTTGTGACAAGAGGCAACAGATGCTTGGTCAAGATTAATCGTGAAGGAAATAAAGTTAAAAATGAATTTTTAGAATGATTAAAAATATTCTTGATTAGAATAGAAACTACTTCAGTTTGAGGAAGCGTGAATATTTTGGAATGGCATTATATTGTAGATGAAACTGGTTTAGTTTCAGTTCTGTGAAGACTTAACAGCCAGAAAAATTAGTGGGTCAAAACATCTGTAACGTGACCAAAGCTCGCTGACTGGACATGCTACTTGCAATTTGAATAGCATACATTTTTTAAAAACACTTGCACTTGTGCCAGTCTCAGCAGAAAAATCTGTAATGAATTCAATCACTTTCTACATAATCGAAAGACTCAACCTTAACTCTTCAATTTATCTAACTGATAAGACTAATACTTCACTCAGGTGTCTCAAGTGTCATAAACCAGGATATTGCTGGGGAAAAAAAAAAAAGGCTAAATCCTGTTGTTCATAGAGATCTCTCCAAATACCATTTTTCCACTCTTGTAAAAAAAAAAAAAGGCTTGGCAGCCTTGAATGTTCCCTGACTTGTGACTGTGGTAACAATTGATCAATTCAGCTTCCATCCTGGAATTGGAGGTCTTAACTATTGGTTGGCTTGGGGTTCAATAGGCTGTTAACATTCTCAAGCCATAAATTTGTAAGTTAGAACAGTCACATTTGGCTTGGATTTAAAAACAGTAAGCCCATCATTGGAAGATATTAAAAGTGAAATACCAACTGGAGTTCACTCCAGTTCTTATTCTCCCTTTCTCTCCCAGCTACCAAACCAATAGTGCAAGACAAGGGACAAGTGTCCTGCCTCCACAAAGCCCATTGTGGAAAAACAGCCATTAGATGTCATTATTGTACAATAATGACAATCATTTAAAACAGCCTAAAATCAAGTTATGCCTTATATTAATAAACATTTTTCCAAGAGAATTTGAGTGGAGAGGAATCCCATTCTAAGTTAGTTCAGCCATCTTAGAAAATTTGGCATGTACATACCATCAATGAGAACCAATGGCTGAGGTATAAAGGGTGTAGTAACTGGGTGGATCACGTTGATTTTATTCAGTCCCCATGCCTCATCTTTCCACAGGTGCTCCAAGAACAAATTGATGCTGTACTTTATACCATACTGTCCATCCACCACATGGCTCTGTGGAAGTAATAGTGAGGTAAGAAATGAGTGGGCAGTTTGATAAATTGGTAATTTTAGATGGTAAAGTCCTATTAACATAATCTAAAGTTTGTATGTTTACCACACTTGAATATTTGGATACTGGTCTTCATCAGGATATAAATAGTGTATAGAACTACAATTTGTTCACATATGAAACTATTCAAGGTGTAGAGGCACTGAACTTTCTGGCAAGAACCTGTCAACTATGGTTGATGATCGGAGTCCATTTCAAACACTGCAGTGAATCAGGAAAGATCATTTTATTGGACTGGTTTGGTTCCACAAGTTTGTCACAAACTAGGAATTTCACATGTTACAGGGTGGGTGGACAGACGGATGGACACCTAGATCCTTTTAGAGGCTCCTCCAATACTTCGCCCAACAGATTTGGGATTTCTGAAGTTTGACAACAAGCAGGCTACAGGATTTTGATTTGGGAGACAAGGCAGGGGGAAATAACAGGGAATCTGATAGCAAGGACAGGTTAATCCTCAATGCTAGAGGGGAATTGGGGCAAGGATCCAACTGTGACAGCTGGTCTGCACAAGACTACAGATAGGCCAGGTTTGTACATAGGTGGAGTCTGGAAAACTTAAGTCAAGGAAATTGTATCAAGTTCAAATGCAGGCAGTGATAAAAAAATCAAAAATCAATGCAACTGGGAGGGACAGCAAACACTAAATTGCAGTAAGACAGGTAAAACCATTAAGGCTCACTAGTGTACAACATTTATAGCCACATGGTTAAATTGACACCAAAGTAAAAAGCAATACAGAACATTCATAGATAGGACTGGATTTCTAGCAGGTAAGGGATGTGATGTGTGCAACTCTGCTGCAGCAAGAAAGGCACGGTTGTCAAGTTAAAAGGGTCTAAGGACCTAGGAGAAAAGGGAGGACTGCAGATGCTGGAGAGTCAAAAAGTATGGTGTTGGAAGGGCTTATGCCCAAAACAGACTCTTGCTCCTCAACCTGCTGAGCTTTTCTAGTGCCACACTGGCAAATAAGGACCCATCTGGGAGTGGGCGGTTAGGCAATTTTGGAAGATTGTAATTAGAGGTTACATCTGCAGTTCTACAAATTGAAGGTTAGATAAAGCAGGAAGCTGCAGGCTATTTCAAATCTAATTAGTTTTTGGGATAGCTAGCAGGAGGTACCAACAGGACATTTTAATCACACAGCAAGGTTTTCCTTTCATAAGGGTTGGAATTGAGCACTTAAAATCAATGTTGATAACAAGGAAAAGATCATGCACCTGGAACTTCTAGAAGGCATTTAACAAGATACCACAAAAAGGGTAGTTAGGGAACTTGAAAGATGACTGATCAGTAGGAAACAAAACAGTCTGGATAAATTGCTAGCTGGTGAAATACTGGCATGCTTCAGGGATAGTTTACAATCTACATTGGTTTTTATTCAATGATGATGGTGTTTCTTATTTTGCATAATAAATTTGGCAAGTTGAGAAGTTACAAATAAAATGAGGGGTACAAGATAAGGGTGAAAAGCAGGTAGAATGCAATGTGGAGAAATGTCAACTCCTCCATTGTAAATGATCTAGCTTTCTATTCTCTCAAAGAGACTGGAATGCTGTAGAGGAATCAGATGTCCTAGTTCATAGACAGCACAACTGTTAGCATGAAGGTAAACTAATTAGGATGAATAGAATGTTAGTCTTTTCTGTAGTGTGGGAAATGCATTTAGAAGTCCTCCTACAACTGTACAGAACATGGTGTACTGTTTAGTTTCTTTACCGAAAGGGGGGAGACACTTGCATTGGAAGCAGTCTAGAGGAAGTTTCCAAGAGTCAAACTAGTGACTAACTGTAGTCTTGGAGAAAGAAAGTTGAGCAGGTTGGACTGGCACACCTAAAATTAAGAATGTGGGGTGATTTTTTTTAGACAAACTTGAAGGGACTAGTTAGATTAGATCTGGAGAGCATCTGCAGTGCAGGATGCTAGAGGAAAGGCAACTCTAGAATGATTTTCTTCATTAAATGAGAAATCTAATCAAAATCTTGTCTTCAGTGCTTTGCTCAGAAGATATCATTGAGATTCAAGGTCATATTACATTTCTAGTAAACTAAAATCATGAGTCATTGAGCTGGTACAGGAGTAGAAGTACATATCAGAGCAACCACAGATTTGACAAACTGAATGGCCTTCTGCTCTTATGAAATACTGAAGATCGTTTGAGTTAGCTGCTTTTATCCTTTCACTTGCAAGGCAAAATCCAAAATCCAACCTTGTAATATCCATCCTGTGCTCCAATGGGGACCCTTATAGCAAGGCCTGTATCATTCTTATCAATGGTATAGTTTCTTTCTCCCATTGTTGTGGAATTCAACTTGATCCCATTTACTCCCATGGAGGTGTTGTCCTGATGAACTGCACTGGTGACAAGTGGAGTGAAGATTCTTGGTACTGTCCAGATGATTAGGTCATCAGTGAATGAAGTACCATCTGAGGGATAACAAGTAGTAGGTTTAGAATTGCTAAAAATAGAGTTAGAATGTACAGCATGGATTCAGACCCTGCAGTCCAACTTGTCCATGCCAACCAGATATCCTAAAATTAATCTAGTTCCATATCATCTAAACCCTTATTCATACACATCCAGGTGCCTTGAAATGTTGCAATTCTACAAACCTCCACGCTTCCTCTGAAGGCTCATTCCACATGTGCACCATCCTCTGCATGAGAAAGTTGGCTGTTAGGTTTAAGGTGAGGGAAAGAAAAGGGACCTATGCCCTCCAGTTCTGGACTCCCATCAGCGATAAGACTTATCTATTCACCATATCATGCCCCTGGATTTTTAAAGCCTCTATAAAAGAGGCTCAGCCTGAGCCTGAGGTTAGAAGGAAAAATAGTCCCAGCCTATTCAGGCTTTCCTTTTTGCTCAAACCCTGGCAACATCTTGTAAATCTTTGAGCCCTTTCAGGTTTCACAACATCCTGTCTACAGAGGGAGACTAGAATTGAATGCAGTATTCCAATATTAGCCTAACTAATTTAGTCCTAAATATCTCCACTAACTCCATAGAAGTCGAAGCAGCTCCCTAAGGGTCATGAAGAGTACTCAGCCCTCACTCTACTGCTTAGACCAGACCGTAATGTTTCAAATGAAACAGGGAATATTAAAAGGAGGTGTGTAAATAGACTTCAATGAAGCCTACAATTGTGCTTAATTTAAAAGATACAAGATTAGCAATCTTACCAAGAGGACAAGCCACAGCAGTGTCAACAACAAGAATCATCCAGTGCTGTTTATAAAAAGTACTTGATCGTATTACTGACAAGGGCACACCATGGACCTAATTATAAAAAAGCATCAGTTACTGCATTTACATGCAATCTAAAAAGGCTCAGGAAAGCCAGAGTAGTATAATGAACTTACCAAAACAGTTTGAGCCTCATTTGTATGATATGGAGCACGAAGCAATATACGAGACATTGTACTATTGATTCCATAATTCATTTGATGTGCTTCTTTGACAGTCATAGTCCTTTTGTCACCAGATATATGGAATACCACTTGCCATATTCCACTTTCTGCACTACTTGCCTAGATCAGCAATAAAGATAATTAAAACTCCACTGAAGCTGCAACAAGGACTGTCACAAATTCTGCAAATATTACTGGAGGTCACCTTCAACATGAAGTTCATGTACAATGCCATAAAGGAAAACCAAAGAGAGACACCAGTGTCCCTGACTTCCAACTTGCCTATCTCTATTAGAAGTGTGAAGCTGCAAGCAAAATGGAAATTCCACAAGACAATTTGATATAATCAATGCTCTGACATCTTGTGTCAGAAAAAGGCCTTTTGACATGTTCTGGGGCTCAAAAAAAGTTAAACATTTTTTTAAAAGATCACAATTCTAAAATTAACATTTTGGCCCAGTGATGATCCATAACTTTACTCATGTTTTGATTAGACACTTAGGAAAGCTCAAGTTAACAAGCCAAACAGGTTAAAAGGCAGTACACGGCAATTTCTTCAAACAGTGTTGGAAGAAAAAAAAAACAAATACATTGGGCCTACTTTTGCCATTGTTCAAGAAAATATAGTCTACAGCCATGGTTGCATTCATTAGAATGAAGCATTGCAAATTAAAACGAATTACGAAGAATAGGCCACCATTGAAAATTTCATCCATGACATCTTACTTCTGGAAGAATTAAAGACCAGTCCTGAGAATCCTGTGCATAATCGTCTTCAATTGGTGGTATCTTTCTTTGTACTGAAACCTGCATAAGATTTAAAAAAATTACTGGTCATTAACAGCAGCCCCAGCTGCATACATAATTAGTGCCGAGTCAATGTTAGATGGCAGTCTGAGCTACTGACTAGACAAAGGATGATTAAAGTTAGTTATGAGCTCAGATTCTACAATTTGTTGTTAGGTACCTAATTTGTATTTTAGATATTACTAGTCTTCCAGAACAGCTTAGAATTGCTACTAACTGTAGAAAATAGTCAAACCAGTATTTGGCATTAGCCGTTTACCTGCATGTAGTTTTCTTCACAGAAGATTTCCCTTGCAGCCCATGGTGAGTACATACATGAAAGTGTTTGAACATATGTTGAAGCCATTATCCTGTTAGTTCCTACATGTATTTGTACAGTGAGGTTGAACTGTTCATCATTCTGTAGACAAAATTAAAAAAAGTATAATTCAATAACAAGGGTCACCATCTTGACATGGTCTTTATACACATGCTTTCACTTTATCCTGCAAAGGACCTGAATATTTATTCAATTATAGTGACTATAGGTTCAAAATCCTCTCCATCTCATGGTGTTAAAAGATGTTAAAACACAAAACAGGCTATGCAGTAAAGATGAATTCAGTGACTCCGTAAAAGGAAATTACAAAACCAGAAAACCACCAAGATGGAGGTTTGGATTAAGTTGCGTTAGGAGTTGGTTGAGCCAAAAAGAAATTTCAAATATAACATCCAGGATTTAAGTAATAAAAACAATTGTAAAACTTATAAAAGGTAATGCAATGGAGAGAGGGGTAAACAGGCACAGAAACCAATTACACTTCAGGATTTTTGCACGATATTTTTGTTTGACTTTTTCTGTATGGAGGTACTAACCTGTTGCAGTTACCCAATAGTAACCACAAAAATCTGACTAGCTGCATGGTTTGTCTCTTCCTCCCCCTACCACTCCACATCCTCCAGCCCCCTCCCTTATGAGAAATACATGGAGCCTTTTATTCCTAGAAGGATTCTCACTGGTCTTTCCTTCATCCATCAGCCCACCTTAAAGTAGGTCAACTCATTCTTGGGGGCACTTAAACATTTCTTGCATTTTCTTTGGTTCTGTCTACACAGACTGAAGATAGGAAAAACACCTAGATCTGAAATTTATATCTTCATATCTTACCACAATATGTACACAGCAGCTGAGGACAGAGGCACGGAACTCAACATTATTCCACAAATCCACTGTAATGGTGTAGCCACACTGTGAAGCAAAGCTTGGTGTAACAAGATAGATTTTACCAGCAGGATCTAGAAAAGTTATAGAAAACCTAGAGTTAGCTTCAAAATCATGAACTGTCTGCACACACTGCAAACAAATTTGCTTCAATTGGCAGGAATACCTATACAGGTGCACATGGAAGTTTGCTGTTTATTCACCAGAAAAGCAATTAGATTTCTGAATTATTTATTAAAGGATCAAAGCAATGTCACTTTCCCTAACTAAAATAGTAAGTACTGACTTAACAGTGTGACTGAGCACACTTAAGATTAATGATCTGTTTTGTTCCACATCCATTCTAATTGATTCTCAAGAGTGGTTCTGAAAATAGATTTTTAGTGCAGTAGTTCAAAACCTGGAAATGCCTGCTAGAGTCATGACGACAAACCTAGGTTACATGTGATTTATAAAATGGAGATCCTTATTAATGGAAGCAATGGCTTAAAAATTAAATAGTCAACAAGACTAAAAATGTTGACCAAGACCAAAAGGGAACAGTAATGTAGATTCACTCATTTGGAAGTGACAAGGTAACTTGTTGCATTGTTAGGTACAAATCTTCATTAACCATAGTGTTCAAGTTATGAAAATCCATAATTAAATCAAAGTCACTATTTTCAGAATCTGATTTTTACTAACAGTAAAACAAAACATCCAAATATCACACTGAGCTTGGACTTTAAGCTCAGGGTTGGTAGCTTAAAGTGTTAAAACAAATTAACTAAGAATTAGACAGTCATTCCAGGCCAGTCATTGAACAACCTGTTTAAGGAGAGCCTACAGTGATAATACAATGATTATCCAAGAATCATCTAATACCAGAGAAATATGGCAAGAGTGTGGTGTGGTGTGGGGTGGTAGTGAATTAAAATGGCAGGAGGCAACAGTGTGCCTTTGAAGAGCTGGTGTAGTCAATCATTTTCTGCTGCAGTTGTGAAATCCAGCCAATTAGGATGAGTGGAGAGCAAGCATTTGTTTGAACAGAAAATTCAAGCCATCAGGCTTACAAAAAAAAAGGTGCAAACTTATTGCAAGTATCCCATGAAACTTTATATTGGGAAAGATGGGCTTAATTGAGCATCAAAATTCAATCCTTTTATCACTCCAGTATTTAACAGTATCAAGACACTGACACAACACTGTTGTAAATAGAGGTGGTGAAAAAAAAAGCAGACAATTCAGATTAGTCTTCAGATGACATACAACGGATAGGTCCATCAGACCAATATTGGGAGCAGAGATCTGTTACACACCGACTCCAAGGTAAAGCAGCAACACTCACCAACAATGCTAATCTGCCAGAACTTCCCGGCAAGAAAATCCTTATTCAGTCCAACCCAAAAGACACTGTCGCGGCATTCAGCCTTCAGCAAACCTACAACAATAGATTAAAGAAAGTTCTTCAACATTAAAGACACCAGCTCAGAGTCAAAGCACAAAACAAACACTTTATCTTTGGATAGAACACTGACCTGGAGGGGCACTTTGCATCCAGACTTCAGGAGCTGTTGCAGACACCGATAATATCAAACTGTTAAAGAGAGGAAGAAGCAATTAGCAAAAACATGGGAGCGTCCATCCCGTTTCCAACTTTCTCCCCATCGCACAGACTCACCCAAAGAGCAGGATCGATGCCATAATCCACAATCTAGCCCCTGGCTGAGCAGACCTGTCCCTCCTCCACACCTACCATCCCCTCCCCTCTGCACACCTGTCCCTCCCCTCCAACTCCCTCACCTGTTCCTCTCCTTACCCACACCTGTTCCTCCCCTCCAACTCCCTCACCTGTTCCTCTCCTTACCCACACCTGTTCCAGCTGAACCCACTCTCCCCTCCCACCCCACTCCTCTCCAGTTGACACACCTGCCAATTATCTGTTTGCTGAGTCTCTGGTAACTGGTAAAGGTCTTTTCTGATCTTAAATGTTAACATGGTGTACAATTTGGTGGTAAAGTCAACAGAATATTTAAAATGGTAACAGAGTTCCATAGAGTTGTACAGTAAGGAAACAGAACCTTTGGTCCAACTTGTCCATGCCGATCGAAAAACCTACATGAATCTGGTTCCATTTGCCAGCACCTGGCCCATATCTCTCCAAACCCTTCCTATTCATTTACCCATCCAGATGTCTTTTAAATGTTGCAATTGTACCAGCCTCCACCACTTCCTCTGGCTACTCATTCCATATACGCACCACCCTCTGAGTGAAAAAGGTGCCCCTTAGGTCCCTTTTAATTTTTTCCCCTCTCACCTTAAACCTTTGCTGTCTAATTCTGGAATCCTGGCATAAGTAAGTGAATAAAAAAACTTTAAGTAATCAAAAATCATTAAGGGTGACAGTTCAGGTGATGTGTCAGGACTACAGTAAGTTGGATTTCTAGATCCTATTGTGATCGAGGGCAAAGACACCTAAATTTATGAGCTGGAGGGTGAACTACAGACACTGCCTCAGGGAGAGGGAAAGTTACTTGGATATTTTGTACCACAGGCAGTCACATCATTTTGGATAGGGTTTTCTGATTAGCCCAGTGGCCAGGGACAGGAGAGTGTGACCGTATGTAAGACAGGTAACAGGGTCCAGAGAGCAGGCGTATCTGCTCCTTCAGTTCTGCAGTAGGTTTGAGGTTCTCTCAAACTGTTTGGATGAGAGTAATGCTGCTTGATGGATGTACAAACTGACAATGCCATTGTATACAGGAAGCCATTCAAGTGAGGGAAACAACAAGGAATGTATTAATATGTGATAGTATAGTGTTTGGGTTTGAAACTGTTCGTTGCAGCAAAGAGTGAGAGTCTGATGCCAGGGTTTTGGACATCTATTTAGGACTGGAATGAAACTTGCAGTGGGAGAGAGATCTAGAATCATAGAATCCCTACAGTATGGAAACAGGCCCTTTGGCCCAACAAGTCCACACCGACTCCCCAAATATTAACCCACCCAGACTCATTCCCTTATCCTGACTATATAGTTACTCCTGACTAATGCACCTAACCTACACGTTCATGAACACTATCGGTAATTTAGCATTGCCAATTCACCTAACCTGCACACCTTTGAATTGTTGGAGGAAACCGGAGCACCCGGAGGAAACCCACACCGAAACAGGGGAGAATGTGCAAACTCCACACAGTCAATCACCCGAGTTTGGAATCGAACCCGAGTCCCTGGCGCTGTGAGGCAGCAGTGAGCCACCGTGCCATCCCATCTACTGGATACCCATTCCACAAATAGGATTAGGAAAGAGGCTCTGCACAGTGAGTAGAAAGAGCTAGGCACTAAATTGAAATGCAGAACCTCAAATACCTTATAATTTCTGGAACATTACCTGAACTGTTTGCAAATTGGCATAGATGCATAAATTAGAGAGATGAATCTGTACCTCAACAACTGGAGTGGGAGAAGTAGGCTTGTGACTCACTGACATCAATACTGGTAAAGTAAGGGCTGTTTCATTTGGACAATCTACCCTTGAACCACATAACTAGCAAGAAGGAACATAGGAAGCTAGGACTGGAAGGGTAGCACTCTTAATCAAGTATGGTCGGAGAGTGATGGTGGTGGAGTAGTCTCCTAAGCCAGAGATCGTTCACTTCATCTATTTCCTTTCACTTTCATTTGTTTGTTTCTTCTTCTCTTTCATTTTTTTTCTCTATTTACCTCCATTCCTCAGATGGCATCAGTGGTGCAGAATTGAGCCAGCATAGATTTGAAGGACTCCCAGCCTCAGTGAAACCCAACACGGACTCCCAGCCTTGAGGAAGTCTGGTGTGGACTCCCGCCCTTGAGGAAGCCCAACATGGACTCACTGCTTTAGAAAGACAGCAATGCTGATCTTCTACCTTTATTTCTTCACCTTTCCAATTTATACCTAAAATATTGTACCTCAATATCTTTGTGCCTAAGATGGCCCTGGAAGTGGCGACATTGTACAATTTTCACCGTACTCATGCATCCCTGTACTTGAGTACATGTGACAATAAACCTAATTCTAATTCATGCAATAGTTAGAGGTGACCTTAGTTCAAGTGATCAGGGTGTTAAATTAATGTAAGTAGAATTGAGGGATTATGAGGGAAAGAAGCCACTAATGGAAGAGATCTCCAGATTTCCTAACACTGACATGAGACAAAGTACACAGGAAGAAATATTGAGTGCTTATGATAAAGGAATGGCAATAATCATGAGTGACTTTAATCTACATATAACTGGATAAATGAGAGTCACAGTAGTAGCCTGGCTGAAGAGTTCATATAATGCTTTCAAGATTATTTTTACAGTAACACATTTTGGAATTGACCAGAGACCAGATTATATTAGACTTGGTATTGTGCAATGTGACAGAATTAACTAATGACCTCAGAGTTAAGGCACCCCTAGGTTGTAGTGACCACAATATAATTACACTTTTTGAAAGGAATAAGTTGGGTCTGAGACTAGAGTTTTAAACTTAAAAAAGAGCAACTATGTGGGTGTGAAACCTGAGGTAGCTGAAGTGAACTGGGAAACTAGGCTAAGGAATAGATCGATATGAGTGGGAGATAGTTAAGGGGATACTTCAGAATTACCAGAACAAAATAATTCCTACTCGAAAGACAAATTCTAAAAAGAGGACCCATCATCCATGGCTAACTGAATAACTTCAGGAAAGTTGTGTCACCAGTCTTACCAGATCATAGGGGCTACTCTCTCATTAGAGAGAAGTGATTGGTGGTGATTTAACCTGAGGGCCACCAGACCTCAGGTGAGGGAAGAGGTTGAGAAGGAGAATCCTTCATGGTAACCTCAAACCGGTGATGGGAATTGAACCTACACTGCTCTGTAAACCAATGATCCAGCCAGCTGAGCTAAACTGATTCCTACTTAGGGAAAGTATCAACTTAAAAATCTGAACAAAATGATTGGGTCATAATATAAACAACAGCAGAAAATGACTTCAAGGTTAATCAGGAGGAAGAAATTAGAATACGAGACAAAGCTAGCTTGGAATGTAAAAACAGATAGCAAGAATTTCTATAGGTATTTAAAAAAAGAGTAAACAAAGCCAGTGTACATCCTGCAGAGCGTGAGAATGGTGAGGTCATAGAAGATAATAAGGCAATTGTGGATGAAATGATGAAATATTTTGCTTGTGCCTTCACTATACAGAATACAAAAAGCATCCCAGTAATAGATGTCAACCAGGAGATGGAAGGAAGAAGGGAACATAGCAAAACTTTAATTGCGAAAAAAGTGGTGCTTAACAAATTGACAGAGCTGCTAGCTGACAGGTCTCCTGGTCCAGATGGAGTTCATCCTATAGTCTTGAAAGAAGTTGCTAATGACATTGTGGATATGTTGGTGTGAATGTTCCAAAATCCCTTTCCAAAATTCCGGAAATGTTCTATCAGACTTAAAAGTACTAACCCTAGGTAGCACAGTGGCTCAGTGCTTAGCATTGCTGCCTCACAGCGCCAGGGACCTGAGTTTGATTCTAGCCTTGGTTGGCTGTCTGTGTAGAATTTGCACATTCTCCCTATCTCAGTGTGAGTTTCTGTCAGGTGCCCCGGTTTCCTCCCACAGCCCAATGATGTGCAGGTTAAGTGTATTGGTCATGGTAAATGTGGTGTTACAGGATGGGTGGTGTCTGGGTGGAATGTTCTTTGGACAGTCAATGCAGACTCAATGCGCCAAATATCTTCTCTCGGTACTGTAGGGATTCAATTCAAAAGGGGAGGGAGGCAGAAGACAGGAAACCACAGGCTTGACATCTATCATGGGTAAGGTGTTAGAATCAATTAAAGATTGTGGCTGTGCAATTAGAGAAACAAGATAATCATAAAGAGTCAACACGGGTTTGTCAAAAGCAAGTCACGTTAAACCATTTCTTTGGAGTTCTTTGAATGCATAACATGTGTAGTAGTGTAGATCCTGTAGACTTACTATACTTTCCAGACAACATTTGATAAGGTACTGGATCAAAGGTTAGTCTAGATTTAAAATGCTCATTGTATAGAAGGTAACCATGTCACTTTGGATGGAAGATTGGCTGGTTACAGAAAACAGAGAGTATACATACATGTATACATACCAATCTTGCTGATTGGTGGAGTCCTGCAGAGGTCTGTGCTGGCGGCTCAACCTTTTATAATTTACAGCATAGACTTCGATGAGGGGAGCAAAGCCGTGGTAGCTAAATTTGCAGGTGACACCAAGGTTAGAAAATGTTGCAAAGAAGACATAAGGAAATTGCAGGTAGATATGGATAACTTGGGTGGGTGGGCACAAATCTGGCAGATGGAGTACATTGTGAGAAAATGTAAAGTTCATTTTTTTGGCAAGGAGAATAAAAATGCAGAGTATTACTTAAGCAGAAACTAACTACAGAATTCCAAGATGCAGAGGAAGTTAAGTGTTCTGTTATATGAATCACAATAAGTTATATGCAAGTACAGCATTTGGAGATGTTACCCTTTATTGGAAGTGAATGCAAGTTTCAGCTGAAGAGGGTGATACAACAACATGATTAGTGTGCTTTTTTTTCTATTTAAAAAAAAAGTAGTAAATGCATTGGAGGTAGTTCAGAGGAAGTTTACTCACTTGATATTTGGAATTAAGGGGTTGGTTTATGAATCTAGTTTTGATATGTGGGACAAACTGGGCTTGTTCCTACTGAAAGCTCCAAGAGAGGTGATTGAAATGTCTAAGATGCTGAATATCTACCTTGTCAAGGCCAAAGAGACACATCCTCTTGTGTGTCCAGAGGAAAAGCAGGGGACACTTTAAAAATTAAGCATTATTTCAGGATATAAGAAACTTTATAGGGCTGCACATCTTTGAAACTCTCTGCTTCAGAAGGTGGTTAAGGCAGAATGTTTTTGAGGTGGATAGATTGTTAGGCAGGGAACTTGAGGGTTGATGTGGGTACATAAGCATGTGGAATCCAGATGGCCTTACTTTCACCAGTTTCTGAAGTGTTTTTCCTTAGCTGAAACCTTCATACCACAGATTGAGAAATAGCCAGTAAACTACATTCACCAAGCTATTCATTTCAACTAGGAGAAAGTGAAGACTTCGGATACTGGACAGTCAGAGTGAAGTGTGGTGCTGGAAAAGCACAGTAGGTCAGGCAGCATAGAAGAGCTGGAGAGTTGACATTTTGGGCATAGGCCCTTCCTGATGAAGGGCTTATGCCCAAAACATTAACTCTCCTGCTCCTTGGATGCTGCCTGATCTGCTGTGCTTTTCCAATGCTATACTTTTTGACTTCTCATTTCAACGGTCAATGGTCAATACGAATCATGACTCCATTATCACCATTTCTTGTTCTTCTAATTGTAACCTCAGAAATGCAAAACTTCCTTTTCTGCCCAGCTTTCATCATAACAGCCTCCATATTCAAATGGATCTTCTGCAGTCTTCATACTTTCATCAGAAAGCATATGCTTTCCCTCTTGGGCAATACTGTGTGGTGACAATACATTGATTTAATGATTTGCATTAAGTAGTATAACTACTAGTTTGAGAATTGAGATTGCTTTCATGACCCTGCATTTAACAGTTAGGGTCATGAAACAAGCCCAAGCTAATCACCATTCAAAAGGCCAGTCTGCTAGAGTAGCTTAAAAGTCGGAGGTGAAATGTGAACAAACTAGACAAGTCTTGTCTACATAAGATTGAAATTATTCACGTAGGTCCCAGACTCAGACTTGAAGATCTAAGTCAGAGATATACATGGAAACAGACCCTTCAGTCCAAACCGTCTATGCTGACCTGATATCCCAACCCAATCTAGTCCCACCTGCCAGCACCTGGCCCATATCCCTCCAAACCCTTCCAATTCAAATATCCATCCAAATGCCTCTTAAATGTTGCAATTGTACCAGCCTCCACCACTTCCTCTGGCAGCTCATTCCCATACACGTACCACCCTCTGCGTGAAAAAGTTGCCCCTTAGGTCTCATCTTTCCCTTCTCACCCTAAACCTATGCCCCCTAGTTTTGGACTCCCCAACCTCAGGGAAATGACTTTGTCTATTTATCCTATCCATGCCCCTCAATTTTATAAACCTCTAAGGCAACCCCTCAGTCTCAGACGGTCTAGGGAAAAACAGCCCCACCCTGTTCAGCCTCTCGTTTTAGCTCAAATCCTCCAACCCCGGCAACATCCTTGTAAATCTTTTCTGAACCTTTTCAAGTTTCACAACATCCTTCCAATAGGAAGGAGACCAGAATTGCACGCAATATTCCAACAGTAGCCTAACCAATGTCCTGTACAGCTGCAACATGACCTCCCAACTCCTGTACTCAATACTCTGACCAATAAAGGAAAGCATACCAAACGCCTTCTTCACTATCCTATCTACCTGTGACTCCACTCAAGAAACTATGAACCTGATCTCCAAGGTCTCTTTGTTCAGCAACACTCCCTAGGACCTTACCATTAATTGTATACGTCCTGCTAAGATTTGCTTTCCCAAAATGCAGCACCTCACATTTATCTGAATTAAACTCCATCTGCCACTTCTCAGCCCATTGGTCCATCTGGTCAAGATCCTGTTGTAATCTGAAGTAACCCTCTTCGCTGTCCACTAAACCTCCAATTTTGGTGTCATCTGCAAACTTACTAGCTGTACCTCTTATACTCTCATCCAAATCATTTATGTAAATGACCAAAAGTAGAGGGCCCAGCACCGATCCTTGTGGCACTCTACTGGTCACAGGCCTCCAGTCTGAAAAACAACCCTCCACCACCACCCTGTCTTCTATCTTTGAGCCAGTTCTGTATCCAAATGATTAGTTCTCCCTGTATTCCATGAGATCTAACCTTGCTAATCAGTCTCCCATGGGGAACCTTGTTGAACACCTTACTGAAGTCCATATAGATCACATCTACTGCTCTACCCTCAATTCTCTGTCAGTTTGAGAGACATGATTTCCCATGCACAAAGCCATGTTGACTATCCCAAATCAGTCCTTGCCTTTCCAAAGGCATATACATCCTGTCCCTCAGGCTTCCCTCCAACAACTTGCCTACTGAGGTCAGGCTCACCGGTCTATAGTTCCCTGGCTTGTCATTACTGCTCTTAAACAGTAGCACCATGTTTGCTAACCTAGTCTTTCAGCACCTCACCTGTGACTCAGCAAGAGGCCCAGCAAGAGGCCCAGCAATCACTTCTCTGGCTTTCCACAGAGTTCTCTGGTACATCTGATCAGGTCCTGGGAATTTATCCACCTTTACCCTTTAAGACATCCAGCACTTTCTCCTCTAATCTGAAGAATTTGCAAGATGTCACCATCTATTTCCCTACAGTCTATATTTTCCATGTCCTTTCCAACAGTAAATAGTGATGCAAAATATTCATTTAATAGCTCCCTCATTTTCTGTGGATCCACACAAAGGCTGCCTTGCTGATCTTTGAGGGGCCCTATTGTCTCCCTAGTTACCCTTTTGTCCTTAATAGATTTGTAAAAACCCTTTGGATTCTCCTTAATTCTGTTTGCCAAAGCTCTCATGTCACCATTTTGCCCTCCTGATTTCCCCTCTTAAAATATACTTTCTTTATACTCTTGACGATTCACTCGATCTATCCTGTCTATACCTGACATATGCTTCCTTTTTCTTAACCAAACCCTCAATTTCTTTAGTCATCCAGCATTCCCTATACCTACCAGCCTTTCCTTCCACCCTGACAGGAACATACTTTCTCTGGGATTGTTATTTCTGAAGGCTTCCCATTTTCCAGCCATCCCTTTACCTGCGATCATCTGCCTCCAATCAGCTTTTGAAGGTTCTTGCCTAATACCGTCAAAATTGGCCTTTCTCCAATTTAGAAATTCAACTTTTAGATCTGGTCTATCCTTTTCCATCACTATTTTAAAACAAATAGAATTATGGTCACTGGCCCCAAAGTGCTCCCCCACTGACACCTCAGTCACCTGCCCTGCCTTATTTCCCAAGAGTCGGTCAAGTTTTGCATCTTCCCTAGTAGGTACACCCACATACTAAAATCAGAAAACTGTCTTGTACACACTTAATAGACTGAGACTGCCCTAGTGTTATGTAAAACAGCTCAGCTGTATCCCATTGCTACAGACATAAGTTACATCAGGAGATATATCCAAGTCAAAAGTGTGCATTTCTTTTGCTTGCTGTCTGTTTTGCATAATTCAGTGTAGTGAGGTTTATATTTGAACTGATGCAACAATAGTGACTCCATAACATACTTGAAGGATCTTAACAGAACAAAACAGAAAAAAGTGATTTCTCAGAATAAGAACATTGACCTATTAAAAGGTGCCTTCACTTTCCTAGATTTCATTTTTTTAATGAACCGGTCAAAGTTAAAAATCACATGACACTAGGTTATAGTCCAACAAGTTTATTTGAAAATAAAAGCTTTCAGAGCATTGCTCCTTAGTCAGGATACATAGGACAAATAATTTATGTAAAAAGATCAAAGTGGCATACAACTAACAATGTATTAGACAAACCTAAATGGCTATTAAGTCTGCAATCTCAGAATGGTGATGCAGGTTTTGATTCATATGTAAATCCTAGAAAATACTGCTGTGAGATAACTTGCAAAGCTTAATATAGGGAAGAACTGTTAGAGGAAACAAGAGTAACAAGATTAGAAACAAAACTTGCTGAAAACTTTAAAGCTATAAAGGGCAATAGATAGACAACAGCCATCAGGAGGTAGTTTCGTTACCTAGTAGGGACGTGGAATACACTGCCTGCAACAGTAGTGGACCTGCCAACTTTAAAGGGCATTTAAAGTGGTCAATGGATAAACAAGTGGATGAAAATGGAATAATGTAGGTTAGATGGGCTTCAGATTGTTGCACCAACCTATGGAACCATCGAGGGCTGAAGGGCCTGTATTGCAATGTTCAATGCTCTAAAAATCTCAGGTCAGGCAGCATTTGAGGAGAGAAAGCAGAGTTAATATTTAGAACTAACTAGCTGGAAGATGTTTTTTATGCTAAAGATGGTGAGGGGTAGGGGTAGGGGTGGAGACAGAAAAAGGAGGAGTGAACACTAGATTCAGGTGGAGGGAAAGGGCAGAGAGGAGTGAGAGTGTGATAGTAGTGATTGGGCAGACAAATGAATGGGTAAAGTTCAGAAAAAATGCTGGAAAAGCTCAGCAAGTCTGGCAACAGTAACTCCTGTTTGGTAGCAGCTTGAGAGAGATGACAAGGTCTATTTTTGGGGGTGGGGGGGTGGGAAGAGAAAAGAAGAGCAGGGGAAGAGAAAAGAGATTTGGGAAAGGACATTGGAGAATGTACTCACCTCAAGTATTGAACTTGGTGCAGAGTCTGGAAGGCTTTGGGTCCCCAAGTGAAAAATGAAATGGTTTGTTCTTCCAGCTTGTACTGAGTTTTGCTAGAGCAATGCAGCAAGGCAAAGATGGATGTTGACCAGGGACGTCAGTAATGTCTTGAAGTGGTAGGCAACCAGAAGCTCAGTCAGTTTTGCAAACAGAACATCAGGTTTTTAAACAAAACCTGGTCACCTAATCTGCACTGTGTTTCCCCAATGTAGAGCAGCCCAGATTGTGGGCAAACAGTATTTTAGATTGAGTGACGTGCAGGTAAATCACTGCTTCATGTGAAAAGGTGTGTTTAAGACCTTGGTTAGTGGGGTGTGGGAAAAAAAGTGGGAAGTAAACAGGTAGATATTACACCGGATTGTATGGGAAGGTGACAAAACATTGGAGGGAAGGTGAAGTGGACCAAGGTGGCCATAGCAGTCCCTGTGGAAGGCTGACAAAAAGGAGGAAGAGAGGGGGAAAGTATGTTGCTGTGGTGGCAGAAATTGGCTAACAATCCTTTGGATATGCAGGCTGGTGGGATAGCAAGTGAGGCCTGGGGATGGGTTCACTATCTCTGTGGAGGGCAGGTAAGGGCCAAAATCAGGACAGAGATGGGGCCCTTAGTCACATCCAGCTTTCAGACCAGTGCTGGGGAGCCCTTGGTCAAAAGGTGACTATGGATATGTTGTGGCTCTCTTGTTGCCATTGGCATCATGAGCACATCCTGTTCCAGAAAAAAGGAAAAAGCTTTCTAAATTCTATTCTAGGTTGAGCGCAAGGATGCTTGGTCAAAATAACTTGGAGTCAGTGGGTTTGTATGGGTAGCCAGCCTATACCTGGAAGTTGATGTCAAAGGAGACATCAGGGAGAGACATGAAGGTCACAGCAGGTAGAAGTTGGAATCAAGATTTGATAAATTTTCTCCAACCTCTTGTCCAGAACTGAGGAAAGTAGAACTAAATAGGTTATTGACACTGGAGAAAGTAGTGGGTGGATGCCCCAGTAGGACTAGAACAAAGCATGTTCCATGTACCCTGCAAAAGACTGACAATAACTGGAGCCCATGGCCACACTTTTGACCTGATGAAAGTGAGGAGTTAATTGGAAATGTTTTATTTTGCACTCTTGTTTACACTGAAATCTTGTACCAATATGAACTGAAAAACCCTAACTTTAATAAGATTAAGCAAGCTCCTTGGATAGCTTTAAGCCCAGAAGCTGCTTACATATGTCACAAAGCTAGTCCTTTTTTCCCCTAAAAAGCTGTTCCTTGGCTAAAGGAGACTGTCCTTGAATTTTTTCCCCCCCAGAGGGGTAATAAACTGCACTGGGCTCTGATTGGTCTGGTTTGGTACAGAGATTAAGGATTGAGAGGCCCTTTGTTTATATGTAAACAGATGAGACTTCAGGCCAAAGTGGTCATACTTTAGAAGTGACCTGCATAAAGAAAAAAAAAAAGAGGTATGGTCAGCTCTCTAGCTGAACTGAACAGTTTTAGTTCAGTTTGAACTAGTTAGAAATTCAACAGGGAGCTATGTGGAAACGTTCTGCCCTTCAACTTCAACCTGTAAGCATGTGTTCCATTTATATAATCTTTTAAAAGGGAGTTTGCTTACTTGGTCTGTAGTATATATTCTTAGCAGCATAAGTCTAGTTCTGTAGGGGTTCTTTATTCTCATTTCAGTGTAATTGTGATTAAATTTGTCCATTTTAAAATGTAGTAGTTAGCTATCTTACACTGGGTAATTTTCACTGTACACTTACTGAAACAAATTGCAAAAAGTTATGGTCTTGGGCTGCCTACTCACAAATGTTGAGTGGTCTGGCTTAGTCCATCACAAGTTAGTCAGAAGTGCTAATATGAATTGCTACAAGCAACATTAAAAAAGCAAACTTTGAAAGACCAGGACATTACATTAAAAGAAAACACCTTAGAATTCCTTATAAAATGTTTCTGTTTCACAGTAATGTTAAAATTTGCTTCTGTATAAAGTTAAAACTGTTGAAATTAGTGACTGACAAGTGAAAGCTGAAAATGTGTTGCTGGAAAAACGCAGGTCAGGCAGCTTATGCCCGAAACATCGATTCTCCTGTTCCCTGGATGCTGCCTGACCTGCTGCGCTTTTCCAGCAACACATTTTCAGCTCTGATCTCCAGCATCTGCAGCCCTCACTTTCTCCCCACTGACAAGTGAAAGCCAATGTTGGCTAAGCAGAGCATTTTACATCAAATAGATCTGTTAATTGTTAAAGTGTTAGACAGATAATCACCTGCTTCATACTGACAAATCTCTGCTCTGGAATCTGCTAAATGCTGAGCATTCTAGTATAAACTGTAGTGTTCACCTTTAAGTAGTCATTTTTCTATTTTCATGCCTCAGATTATACCCAAGATAACACCCAAAATAGTGCCACTCTACACCCCTGTAGGTTCTACTATCAAAATCATGTACTCCTAAGTCTATATGAGTGAGTGTTTGGCATGAAGAGGACAGATCAAAGTGGCTCCCCATATCTGGAGCTATCTGGTCCTTAAAAACAGAATCAGAACATTTTAGAACAACAGTCTGTTTTAATGGTGCAACTATTAAAGTCTAGAAGATTCAAAACAGGGAGCCAGTGGAGATCAGAGGCAGAAGCGGTCAGGTATTTGTTCCAATTAACACCACTTTCAAATAACACTAGTGAACATTTCCAATTTCCTTTCAGTGGCTTGTTTCAAGAGCTTAGATCTTTCTCCTATAAAGGATTATTTGAAAGTATTTCCTGATAGGAATGTGCATCTTCAGGAGGCATAACTTTGATTACATGATCCTAAATGACCTACCTTAAGCACAAAGTTAAGCCATCTTCAGTTACTGCCATTATCTTGAGCATGAGTAATCCACAGGAAAAGATGGATGCAAATGAATTAAGATTAAAATGGAAGAAAACAGTCCAATGCAGTAGACCAAAAAAGTCCTCATTCAACTGAACTTGAAACCACTGACTTTAGGAATAGATCCGAATTGAAATGTTATCAGCATGTTGCTGGAGACATCTGTTCTAAGCAGGTAGCACAGGGCCACCATATCTACAGGAGGGACCTGGTGAAATTGCAACTTACAACATTTTGGGGTGGAACATGATAGAGACATGGTCCAGACAAAATACTGTAGTGATAGTACAACTTTGAGCAAGAAGGTGTGAGAATTCAGTTCATGCCAAAAGTCATGAGTCTGACCGCCCAGGCTCCAAGTGACAGTAGTGGTTTGGTGGCATCTAGAGATTGGCCAGTTTAAGCAAACTGTGGCTCAAGTTACAGCCAAACCCCTTACTAGCCAATATTGCCATAAGAAAAGTAGAATTGTTATAGCTTAGGACAAGCCATTTATGACTCAGATGCTTATTTGGAGAAAGTTAGAAGACTGAAGATGTTCAAAAAAGTCAAAACAAAAGAAGCGTGGTACTGGAAAAGCACAGCCAGCCAACATTTTAGGAGCAAGAGTGTCAATGTTTTGGGCATTAAATCCTGCATTCCTGAAGGGTTTATGCCCGACATGTCAACTCTCCTATTTCTGATGTTGCCTGATATATAAGCCAAGTATACACTGATTTGACATTAATGACAAAAATCCAATTTGAATTGGTCATTAGCTTTTAGTTAAAGATCACCAAGCTCCATGTTTTCTGTAACCAAAAATGAACACAGTAAAAGCAATCACTGCTGAGCCTCCAAGCAGCAGCAGCCAACGGGACTGGTCTTGCATATCTAAAAAAAAAAAGATGTTTCAGCACCACAGATTAAAAACAAAAGTTCCCTTTAAGCTGTTCAAGTGATTTTTCACCTTGCTCAATCTGGTTCTCTACTGTAGGGAATTCTGTAGAAATCAGAACAGCCCCTGATGACACATACCCCTGCACATGGTGGGTTCTGTCAGCACTTCGCCCTGTAGTAATTACACAGCTGGTCAGTACAGGATTACAGGCAAACAGCACAGGTTTGGTGCCCATCTTCAAGCATTACCTATTCGTTGTTTCCTTGGTACACATTGACCTGGACACAGGAATCTATTTACTGGCTCCTTCCTGCACAAGGCTACGCTGCAATGGAAATACACCTGGGGGAGAGAAAATGATAACAATAGTGGAATACAAACATACTGAAAAAACACTGTACTGGACAAATCCTCACCTGTTCCTCAGTATAATTGCCCAAGGTGAAAGTAAACATCTGGACTTCAAACCTTTTGAAGTGAGCAGGATATTTAACCCTCTCACTCTCGGCTACCGGATGGAAGGTGGTTCTATACAAGTCAGCTTTGTTCTCACAGCTGTAAAACAAAAGATAGTCACTTGCCACCCAAAGGCAGATGTCAAAACTGTCCCCCCTTTACAAAGCAGCAGCTCCTACTTGCCTGTTGATAATTAGAGGCCACTGTGGAATGCTGCGTCTGTCCGGTGACGCAGTTGCCCAACAGTCTTGCAGGAACAATTCAATTTGTGGATCTTCATTGTGTAGCAGTTGCACTTCAACATAGACAGGATCAGTCAGATACTTCACGACTGGATAGTCACCTTCCTCATACAGGGCAGAATAGGACACATCTGCAAACCAACAAAGCAAAGAGGTCCAATAAAATTAGGGGTGGAAAGGAAAATCCTCATTCCAATTCTTAATTAAAATAGCTGCAATCAAGTCAGACTGGATCTCAAAATTTACCCCTCCGACAGAGGTGTTCTAATATTGAGCCACTGTAGGTGGCGATTTACCTTTGGCAAGTTGCATCATCAAGACGAGAGGTCCATATCCAGGTACAACAGTTGGCTGAGGATTCACTTGGTGTTCAAACTGAAGATGCAGAGTGTCATTTACATGGTAATGACAGGATACTGCAAGCCTAGGTACATAGATGGTCACTTTGTATTTTCATATACTCACAGAAGGGAAAGCAAACACTAAAATCAAGCTCTTGCTCCAGAATCTTACCGATACAGTGGATCACTAGCTGGTGCTGATTTTTTGAAGAAAGCCACTTCATTCTCATAGATCATGTAGTCCTCCTCAAACTACCACAAGAAACACAATTAGTCCATGATGAGATCATGTTTAATACTAATTGTCCCAGAGGCAGTTTAGTTTCAATAGAAGCCAGTTGTTGCTTACCCTTCTACTCGTTCCACATGTATTTGCAGAAAAATCAAATGTGACCTTGAAGGCACTCCTCTCCTTTGGTCTACAGGTTTTATCTTTCAGCATCATTTTCCCATCCACTCCCAACAATGCTTCCAGCTTCAGAACAGTGATGACAATCCTTCCACTTGGGAAACATGCTATATTAAAGGGAAAAGAAAAAAAGTTAGTGATGCCAAGACTAAGCAAGAGTTGATGCTTACAGCAAGTGAAGTCAGGAACTTACTTATCAAATCACTTATTGAAAAGCTGCAAGAAACAGAAAAGTTGACCAGAACTTCCAGGGTTTCATTATCCCGGAATTTGAACTCAAACCTGTTGCGAAGACCTTGCTCATTTATTGCCTGGAATGAAGCCACAATTAGTTGGGATACACACAAACTAAAACAAAACAGATTTGAGTTAAATAGTTACTACCTCATGAACAACTTCAGCTGCATCACGTGGAATGGTTATTACTGAGTGGGTACCATTCTCTCTCAGGTGATAACCTCTCTGCTCAGCAGAGTGAGGGGTGAGCTGCATGTTTCCAATGAAAGGAATCCAGTACCGATCTGACATTCCACGTGTTACCATCAAGGTCACGTTCTCTTCATCACAAAAGCCATCAGCCACAGGAAGTACTAGCAAAAGGCACATTTCATATTACTTCAAAAAGCATTTTCACGGATCACTTTGCAGTCTACATCAGGGCAAGAACCACCTACCTATTGTGTGCTGATGTATTAAGTGAGCTGGATGTGTGAATGTTAGATTTTCTGGAACCACAGTCATTGTGAAGATGACATCAAGGGTATATTGTTCAACACCATCACCTATATACTGGAAGGAGGAAGCCACAAGTCAGCACCATCTCCCAACGTGGAAGCCATTCACCCAGACATCCCATTACCTTTCTGTCTACAACTGGTGACTCCATGGGAACTTCCAGGATGAAGATTCTATTTAAGGTGGTCTCATCTGGGTTAGTCCCAGTGTACACATTAAATATCAGGGTTTCTTCATCCACAGGGAAGGACTGTGTGCCCAGAGTGAGCTTGGTGAGTTCTACGTCAGGAAGGAAGTTGCCCAATGAGACATTGAATAGCCATTGCTCAGGAATGGTATCTGGAAGACAGTTTTAAAAATTACAATTCTACAGACTGTAAAACCACTTTTGGATAGACAGGCTACTTGTCTTTGCCAGAATTTACAACAGTTAGATGGAATTTCCTTTTTGGGGGTCTGAACATTAAGGCATTTAACTGGTCTTTAGATAAATATGATAATGGAATTGTGTACTAGGCTTTAGATTTGTTGCACTGACATGTGAAA
Organism: Chiloscyllium plagiosum; assembly: GCF_004010195.1. NCBI lineage: Eukaryota > Metazoa > Chordata > Chondrichthyes > Orectolobiformes > Hemiscylliidae > Chiloscyllium > Chiloscyllium plagiosum. The sequence continues at coordinate 6,266,478 of NC_057712.1, read as the reverse complement.
CCAGCGATGGCCAAAGGGCCTGTGCTGATATATGTTCTAATTCTATTGAACTGGCTGAACATTAGATCAGTGCAAGCATACAGTTTTCATTTCAGCTGAACATTGAGATCTAGCAACAATTGGAAGGATGGACTTAATAGTTCAGATCAGTTACTTCTTAAACACTTCAGCCACCATTTATGAACTGCCAGGTTTGTTTATCCCTACTTACCTAACTTAATCTCGGTGGAGAATTTGCTAGTAGCAAGTGATTGGAGGACATTGAAATACACAGAAAAACGAGATGTGTTTTTGTGGACAAAAAACAGTTGTAGTGATTGGATATGAATTCAGCTAAAGATCCATTCCTGGCCTAAACATTTAAGCAACCAAAAGGCTTCTTTACTAGCCTCTCACCAACTAAATGATACTTCCAAAAGATGGACTGGTACAAGGGAACAGTATTCTTCCCAGGTTAAGTACATTGATTGGAACATCCTTTGAATCTCAGGATTCGTGATTTGATAGTACTTCTGCCACTTAGCCTACAGGTGGATCAAGGCACCAACCCATCACCTTAATATTTGAACTTAATTACATGACCATTTACATATCAAGGCCATGTTTACTTTTTAAAGATAGAACCTGCTATTTGCTCAACTGTTCCCTTCTTACACAAGTACATACCATCAATGAGAACCAGAGGCTGAGGTATAAAGGGTGTAGTAACTGGGTGGATCACATTGATTTTATTCAGTCCCCATGCCTCATCTTTCCACAGGTGCTCCAAGAACAAATTGATGCTGTACTTTATACCATACTGTCCATCCACCACATGGCTCTGAAAGCAGATGTTTAATTTAAAAACAGACCAACATGAAGTTATTTCCACCCTGCCTCCCCACATAGTTGTTCAGATTGATTGAAATAGTCAGTAGTCTGAGGCTTTGGGTTAAGGTTTCAGTCTCTATGTAGGCTGGAGTGTGAATCCTTCCACCACATGTGCTGAGAGCCTGTGAAGGATCTATGTCTCAATTTTGTAAATTTCAGGTCACTCCCACCCTTCAAATGTCCAAGTGAAAACAAACCAAAGTTTGTCCAAGCTCTTCCCATAGCTAATATGTTCCAAACCAAGCCACATTCTGGTAACGTGTTGTCTCTACACAAATATCCATATCCTTAGAGTATCATCTGGAACTGTACTCAATATTCCAAGTGTGACTTGATTAAAGTTTATACAGCTGCAATGACTTGCCTATTTATATACAGTCCCAAACAATTCTTTCATGATCACCTCATCCACGGAAGTTGGGCCTACATGCCTAGACTTCTGTTTATTGATGCTGAGAGTTCTCTCCTGCATTAGATCTTTCAAAATGCATTGCCTCTAGTCCAGAGGAGTCTTCATGTGCCAAGTCCTGTTGTATCCTAGTGTATTGTCTAGCAGCCCTCACTATCTACAGATCCCCCAGTCTTTTGGGTACAATCTTACCAAAGAGCCTACCTGCATTCTTAGATTCATTTAAAACAGGGTTCTCACCACTGATCCCTGTGGAACATTACTCATGGTTTAGAGAAAAAAAAAAAGACTTATGATGGTAGTTCTGTATCCATTTTTCCCAACTTATCACATTCTAGCAAGGTAAGCTGTTAGAGAAAAAGTCACATGGGATCCGTGTAGATGTTTACTACCCTGCCCTCAAATCAGAGACCTCAACTCCAGTTTGAGGCAACATTCCCCACACAAGGCTATCTAGTCAAAGTTCATTCTCCCCACAGAAATGTGGGAAAATGCAAGAATCTTCAGTTAAAATTTCCCTCCTACCTGACAAGGCTCACCAGACTTCGTGCCCAAATTATCCCTGTTGCCCTTGAAAATAGGCTGGCTATTCTAGTGCTCTGGGATCTCTGGAGGAAAGAGGGAATGTTTTATTCAAGACCCTCCTCCAGCATTCTGGAGGAGATGATCCTGAGTTCCTGAGGATTTACCTACCTTAATATGGACATGCCCCAGAATATAACTGAAGCTTATCTGCCATGTGGTGTTACACCAATGTGCATTAGAGGAAGTTCTAAAAATTAAGAACATCAGTCCTAAAGATTGATAATATTTAAAAAGGGTTCATAAAAAGCCAAACATGACAGGGACTGGATGACTGACAAACTCCTGATTAGAATGTAAACACTTCCCTGAAAGAAGATTACATTCCAACTTTGTCTATCATGTATGGCTTTTATGATTCAATTTGAGATTTAAACTAGGTGGCATGATAGCTTAAGATTGCAATGCATCTTAAATAGAAGATTGCATAGACATGATTATTAGATGCTACACAAAGACAATTTTCTCAACCTTGTAATATCCATCCTGTGCTCCAATGGGGACCCTTATAGCAAGGCCTGTATCATTCTTATCAATGGTATAGTTTCTTTCTCCCATTGTTGTGGAATTCAACTTGATCCCATTTACTCCCATGGACGTGTTGTCCTGATGAACTGCAATGGTGACGAGTGGAGTGAAGATTCTTGGTACTGTCCAGATGATTAGGTCATCAGTGAATGAAGTACCATCTAGGGGGGAAAAAAAAAAAAAGGGAAACAAAGTAACATTTGATTTGACAAATCAGTTTTAAGAATGACCAAACCAGAGATTGCAAGTAGAATGTCGGTGGGGGGAGGAACCAGAGTACCATATTTGACAGTTGCAGAAAGGGTTAACTAGCAAAGCTGGGAAATAGTCTCAGATGAACAGATTTGCTTCATTAATTTATCCAATTTCAGATGGTTTAACATTTACCCATTAGAAGCCATCCTATAGTAAAGTGGAAACATTGGATTTCTTACCAAGAGGACAAGCCACTGCAGTGTCAATTAGCAGAGCCATCCAATGCTCTTTGTAGAAGGTAGTTGATCGGATTACAGTCAAAGGAATTCCATGAACCTAATTAGAAGTGACTAGTTTACACATCAAGCAATATTCAAATATAGCAGTAATGTTCCAGTTATAAAACACCATGAGGAAATTAAATAGTGAACTCACCAAAACTGTTTGAGCCTCATTAGTATGGTATGGAGCACGAAGCAAGATACGACTCACTGTCATATTGATTCCATAGTTCATTTGACGTGCTTCTTTCACAGTCATAATCCGATTGTCACCAGGAGTGTGAAATACCACTTGCCATATTCCACTTTCTGCACTACTTGCCTAGAACAGTAAAAATCAATGAAAATTCCATGAAACCATTGCAACAAGTTGGATAAGTAATTCCATTCATGGTGCATCCATGCTCAAGCACTGGAACAGGAGGAGGAGATTGGTTCCTTTGTTTGTACACTTGTACAGGCTGCTCCTCCTCTTACCTCGCCACCCTAATCACCGAGTGGTGGAAAGCCCATGTACTTAGTTGCTACCTCAACTTCATTCTTTAAGAATGGATCCAGTATTTAAAAAAATTGGATAAATTTTAAGCACTACAAAAACCTCAAAAAAAATCTGAGCTTGCAAGTATGGTGAAAACCCTGTGCAGTTGTACTGGTTAGGGCCTTCCACTTAACTTTGATATCATGTACTTCTTTCAACTATTGGAAATGTAAATTCTTAATTTAAGACATTAAAAAATTTAGTAAAAAAGATTCCTTGGAGGAAAAGGGTTTTAAATAAGATCATTTAGAAATCTAGGAGGAAAAACCTAAGTGCGCCCTTACACAAATTTTCTGCAGAGTAACAGGACTGTCAGTAACCATGGCATAATAAGCAATTGAAATCCTCCTATCTCAGTCACTTAGGAAACTCGGAAAGCAGAATGTGAGGAAGGGACTTTCGCACTGGAGGATTTCTTGGGATCAGACCCAAAAGAATGGTAAAACTGAACAGCAGAAAGAACCTTTGAAGGGAATTTGAACATGGCATCATAACTAGTTAAATGGAACACTTATCACATGATTTTAAGTAAAAATATACCTTTAATGCACAACAATATCAGCCAGTGGTACTGAATGGGTAATGTCTGAAACCTGGCACTATGAGAACACGATCTATTAGCTTATTGTGATCACTAATGAGTTTGACAATCACTAGAATTAAGTTAGAAAGATTGAATGCTTTTACCTTCAGCCTTAGTGTCATCCGATTTCTATTTTAATGTTGTTCAATGACACAGCTGTGATAGGCTTCCTTCAGTATCAATAGGATTCCATTATCTTTATTTCTTAATCTTTTAAACTGCCAAAGCATCTCACTTGTTTAAACACGCTCCATAAATTTAGGCCTTCCACAACAACTTCTGCAGTTTACTAAGTAATGCAGAACTCCCCTTCTCCCTCCCATACTGCTTTGGAGACAATAGCATTTCTGTTACTATCTTTGGGATTAGATTGTCAGAGTAGGAGTTTTCCCCATTTTATCCCTTTAATGCATTGAGCGGTTTACCCCCACCAAAAAAACAACCAAAATACACTTACTCAAATTCCTTATTGGAATTCAATATATTGAGTTAGGGAAACTGACAGAGTCCAAATATAAAAACTTAAAATGCTTGAAGTTGACTTGGCATTAAGGTTCAATGATATTGAAAGTAAAAAGTAAACTAATGTTTGTGTCAAATATGAAAAGACTTGCACCAATATTAGAGTACTTTTCTTGTTCTCTTCAAGAGAAGTCCACAAAAAGGACCATACTTACCTTTCTCCATTACAGACATTATGTTGCACAGCACCAGTTTGTATAAAGGCAAGGAAGCAGGCATCAAGGCATGAACTTTTGTACTAGATTTGAACATACACCATTCACCAGCCACTAAACTCAAAAGTCTGTAGTAGTGATCTGTTCAGAATCAGGAGGTATGGCAAATTCCAGGTTTCCTTAGTTTGTAGTTAATTTATATTCTCATTTTAGCAAGTTAAGTAATTCCATAGTTGTTAATCATCTGGTAGGATCTGACATTAGCATTTGATGCTAACAAGATCAACTCATTAGAACATCAGTTCCCTCCATTTGGAGATGATTTCAGCATTCTGTGTATGTAGTTCACAGGGACAGTCAAGGAGTTCATTAAGATGGAGGCTAAAATACAGACTCAAGAGTCCAAACATGGTCAAACTATAGAAAGTAACATTTTCAGCACTAAGCACAATTCATCTCATTTTAGAAGAGCTAAAAAATTTTTTAGAAAGAACACTTACTTCCGGAAATACTAAAGCCCAATCTTCAGCATCTTGGGCATAGTCTATATCTGGTATATTTCTTTGTACAGACACCTGTAAGGAATTGAAAAACAACTACATTTCTGTAGCTAGCATACAGATGCAAGTCACATGTCAAGATTGTGGCAAAGAGCACAACACTCGATCATAAGCTAATGTAAAAGTTTGGCACAGATGAAGTAGTCAGATAGGAACATGCGGTCTCTGAAAAGAACACTATCCAAAATAATTCACCAGTGCATTCTGGAGTGAGCTGATACTCTGGTTAAGAACCAACAAGGTGTGCATGTGTGTAACTATTTGGCCTTTATTTAGAACCAAAACATCAATCCTTGATGAAAATTAAGGCAGAATAGCCTAAAGGATTGCTCTCTAGTCTTAAAGAGAATTAAAACACATTTACATCTAAATTAAAATATTTAAAAGTATAGTATTAAGTGTCTAGGATTAAAAGGTCCATTGTACCATATTTCTTACATTCTCAGTCTGGACAGCTACATTCAATGCTGTTTTTTTACCTGCATGTAGTTTTCTTCACAAAAGATTTCCCTTGCAGCCCATGGTGAATACATACACAAGAGAGTTTGGATATATGTTGAAGCTTCCACATCAGTTCCAGATAGTTTTATTTGGATAACAAGACTGAACTGTTCATCATTCTGCAAAACAATTTAAAATACAGTACCTAAGATTGAAACATCTGGTCACAATACAAGAAAATCCAAAATTGATCACTCATTAGAAAAATCTATAGTTCTGCAATAGCTTCATATTATGCACTTCACTCATATCCCCATATGGTAAGCTTGAAGGCTCGAGTCCTTTAGTGACGTAGCATATTGAACTTCTTATCTGAAACCAGCAAGGAGCCCAGTTCTCCATTAGTTATCTCCCTCACTCACCCATCCCCATTTTTGCTGTTTGAAGGAAGGTCTCTTGAAACAATAAAGATTGAAAAAGAAAATTGGTGTTTATACAAGCATCAGTAACCTGCATTTGCCTTTGTCCTGAAAAGGAATATTTACATCACACTGATAGTGGCCAAGACAAAAATTCACATTTGAAACTGTACCTCCATACTGGAAGTAGGAGAAGTACTTACCAAATTGTGGACATGACAGCTGAGGACAGAGGCACGAAATTCAATATTCTGGTGATTCACTGCAATTGTATAACCACACTGGGATGCAAACCTTGGTGTGATAGGAAAAATATAGCCAGACTGATCTGAGAAAGAAAAAAGATTAAGCTGAATTGCCTGTGGTTGACTCTGCTCTGCAAAGAGAGCATGATTTTTAAAAATAAAAATTTCCTGAGAATCCATGGAGTAGAAAATAAAGTGTTGTATTAGAGGGATGGAAAATGGAAAGAAACAGGAACCCTTTTGGAATGCAAAGAGGCTGACAAATGACAAAACGAACTGATCGATGGATAGTGGGCAAATTTTTGTCTACTTTAAAGTTGCATTGAGGAAGGACAAGAGTTTAAATTTAGGATTTTTAAAAAAACTCAAGTTATGGGAAGGAAGCTCAGCCTTGTGTTAAGGACATCTGTAGATGCTCCTGCATGTTTGGATGACCTGATCTGCAGGAATCGCTGGTTTGATCAGCTCAAGCACTGGGTTGTTCAGGCTTTGAACATTAGTTGGAGACATCATATAGCATCTGCAAAGCTGAGAGTTGCATGGACAGCACAATTTTTAAAAAAGTGGTCAGCCTGCAACTAAGGGAGGCAATGTCAGGGAAGGATTAGATGACCAGAAGAAAAGCCGGTAGTTAGGATAAACCCCAGAATGCATCTAACTCAAGAGGAGTTTGTGCCATAAAACAGCAAGAGTTATGGTCTCTTCTGGGAAGTGCAGTCAGACCCACCTGGGCAGATGGTAAGAACTAACATGGAAGATAGTTAGCTGCTTCTGTAACTGCAGACAAGCTGCCACTGATTGCAGCATGTTGGTACCCATGTGAACAACCACCCTCACCCCTCAAATGGATTAGAAAGGAGGTCCTGCATCAAGAATTTGGGGAGGTAGACAACATTGAAAAAAAAAAAAAAAAAATCAGGATCTTCATGGTTCAAGATTGCTTGCTAGCACTCTAAAAAAGGTAGGCATCAGATGGGTGTGTAGCTTGAGTCAGTGTAGGACCAAGGGCTTTGGTTCCAGGATCACTGGGTTTGTTTCGAGAGAATGGTTGGCTTTGGGCAAGTCTAATGGGTTGTACTGAAGCAATTCAGTGAACATCTTTACAGGGAGCAACTGTTCATGCCACTTGCTAGAGGCTGATGTTTAATGGGTATATGAAGATTGCAGGGCACTAGTTTAAGGGAAAGTTTCCCTCAAATTTGTTTCCAAAAGGCTAAAGTATAGAGTAGGGGATAACTGGAAGAGGAATCCAAGCAATGAATTAGTTGGAGCCAGAGGATTTCGTAAATGTAACTTTAAATTGTTAAGTCGGTGGTCATTGGTTTCTTTACCAATTACTTTGCAGAGAAGGAGACTGATACATTGTGAACACAGCACAATTAGAGGGAGTATTAATTGGTTTAGAGGACCTAGATGAGATATACCCCAGGGTGCTGTGGAAAGCAAGGGAGGAGAGAATGCAGGGGCCTGAATTTTAAAATCTTTTGGTCACAGGTGTGTTAGAGGACTGAAGGCCAGCTCGTGGCCTGAAATTATTCAACGATGACAATATGGGCAGATCAGTGAACCTTAGCCCAGTGTCAACAGTCCCTATTGATGGGAAAGTATTGCCAAAAAAAAAACACAGGCAAGAGTTAAATCAAAAACAGTCAGCATGACTATCATAAGATCACGTCAGACAGGTTAAGTTGTACAGGTGACAAGATGGATCAGAGAGGGTAGTGCAGTTGATGATGCAACTTGCTTGATTTTCTTTTGACAAGGTCTTGCAGACTACCAGCCAAAGTAGTCAGAACCAGAGCAGCTTGGATCCAAAACTGGCTTAGAAACAGGCTGAGACCACACTATTCAGAAAGTGGATGTGACTAGAAACTGGTGTCCTGTAACACTCCACAGGGCACGATATTGGTCAATTGCTGTTTGTGCACATCAGGCTCGGTCAGTATGTTTGCAAGGTAAAAAACAATGACTGCAGATGCTGGAAGAGCACAGTAGTTCAGGCAGCATCCAAGGAGCAGCAAAATCAATGTTTTGGGCAAAAACCCTGAAGGGCTTTTGCCCAAAACGTCAATTTCGCTGCTCCTTGGATGCTGCCTGAACTACTGTGCTCTTCCAGCACCACTAATCCAGAATGTTTGCAGTCTAGTTTTGTATCTGGTTGAGCCAAGGTTGGATTAGCAGGCCAAGTGTTAAGAAGGTACGTTTCTAATTCTGGAATTCACTTACAGGAGATGAGCACTCAGTCAATATTTCCCATCCCTAATTGCCCTTGAAGGTGGTGAGCTGCCTGAAATCATTGCAGTCCACATGCTGTAGGTAGAGTCCAATGCAGTTACAGCACTAAAGTAGGGATATTAAGTCAGGATGATCAGTGGCTTGGAGCAGAACTCAGGTGATACTCCCATGCTACTGCTATTCAGCATGTATTCAGAAAGCAGGCAATTCAGCTGGTATGGGAAACCAAGATGCCTCACCATTGCCAGTGTTTGTATGCAAAGATTTAAAAACTCAATATACATCATTGAAGGTGGGAAAGTCAAATCTGACTGATCGGCCAAGCTCCCTCTTGGCTGGGATAAGCTTCAGTCTGTTATCAAGCTAAAGATTGTTAATTCATGCAGTGTTAGTTAAGTCACAACTAGCATGTTCTGTACCCAACAGAATTTTGGCTCAAGTTTATCAAGCTAGTCTGTATTGTCAGAAGTTAATCCATGGCTAAAGCTTCCTGTTGTGATATTATAAATCCCATGATTACTCATCAGGATGAGTAATGACCACCTGAGAGCAGCTATCTACAGTCTAGAATGATTTTTCCAACAGAGTAAGTCACCTCCAATGCCATTGTGGCTCATTTCATGATGAATGAACACCACAGTTTAACAGGGATATATGTTTTGATAGTGGCTACATCCAGTCAGCATACTGCTGTTCAAGTATGCCTTGGAGTTTTCAGAAGGAAATTATACTGAAGATAGACATTTGACCCTTCAAGCTCACTTGCCATTTCACATCATTGAACATCCACTGGGCTTCTCCTGTTTCTCCTCCCTCCCATATTCTGATACTTATAACAGTGGATCAATATTTTGGCTTCAACTATTTTGTGGTAGAGCAATTTCTCATCTTGGGCCAGACTTCCTGACACAAAGGTTGTCAACCTACATACGCACTACACACCACAGCCTTGGGTCGGATTGTTTTCTCAACTGAATAATTTTCATTACTCCAGGATCAGAGGAGTGCAGAGTAACTCAAAGCTGCCTATTGCTCTGAGAAATGCAAGTGCCTAAGGATGTAGGCATTCCCAATGTAGCTAACTTCCCCAATTCATAAGACTACATTCTGGTTCCTTCACCTTCTCAAACTCAGTACAAAAGGTCAAGTTGCACTTTAACATATGACCAACACTACCCTTCAATTGTAACTGAAGTTTCGTGGATTTTAACCTTAACTATCAAAAATGCAAACTAAAAGCCAGAAACTCCATGCTCCCATATCCTAAGTACATAGAATGATTCCTTTACTGTTCCTTGATCTTAATGCCATTATACTATTTGCAATGGTTTAAAATTGGTCATCGTGCAAGTCATCCAAGATGAGTAAACACTTTCCAATAAATTGGATCTATGCTGCTCCAGTAACAGCATAAGTTAAAGGTGCAATTTGGCTTTTGAATCAGCTAACACCAGGGCCAGATGCATGCCACTTCATTGGGGTGGCTTTTTTGAGAAATAATTAAAAGTTAAGTATGCAATCAACTCATTACAGAGCACTTCCCAGACTAGGATAATCCAGCTTCAACACAACTTCCAGTTCAGTTATGGACTATGAAATAGCTTATGTCAGGCCCAATTTCTAGTGAAAGTCAAAAATTAAGGGAAAAAAAAAATCACATTACAGATTAAAATAGCAGCATGTTGTCACATATTGGCCTGTGATATAGAAGTAAGTTGGTTCTGAAAAAAAATTAAAAAACAAAATCACTAAGCAGTGAGCTATCACTTCTGGAGAGGGGGAAAGTCAAGTGTTAACACTCCACAATACAAACAAATGGCCAGTTTGATTTTTGCATTGGGAGATGTAGTAATGCCTGATCACTACACACAATGATCATTTCTAGATTTGGAGATAAACAAGTCTGCAAATCTGTACTAGTAGCATTCAGAGATGTACAGAATGGAAACAGATCCTTTGGTCTAACTCATCCTTGCCAATGAGATATTCTAGATTAATCCTATTTGTCAACATTTGGCCCATACCCCAAAAACCTTCACTATTCATTTACCCATCCAGATGCCTTTGAAGATTTCAGCTCATTCCATATATGCACCACCCTATGCATGAAAAAAGTTGCCCCTTTTGAATTTTCCCTCTTATGTTGACTTATACCCTTTAGTTTTGGACTGCACTAACCCAAGAACATACATTTATTCATCCTATGCCCCTCATGATCTTGTAAAGATCAAAGATCACCCCTCAGCCTCAAACACTTCAGGGGAAGGTAGCCTCCAGCCTTTTTCAGCACCTCCCCTTAGCTTCACAACATCCTCCCTAAAGGAGACTAGAATGTAATTTCATATCCCAAAAGTGACCCAAGTGTCCTGTACAGCTCCAACATGACCTTCCAACTCCTATACCTCAATGTACTGACCAAAGGAAAGCATAATAAACACCTGGAAGTTAAAACTGGTCAGTAGCAGTTCAGACAAACCCTGAACAGTCAAATCAAAAACCATGTTACTTTCACCACTGTTCAAAACATCAAGATTTAATCTCATGAGACTGTCAAAGACTACCCAAGGGAAATTCTAATTGCAACTTAGAGACAACCCAACTTTCAGAAGTACAAAGATAAACAGGACAGTCCTTCACATCAGAATATTTACACACCATGAACCAATCCATGAGTAAAATCAAGATTCAATGGGAATACCAAGTTAGGAACTGGGTTAGTGGTGCTGGAAGAGCACAGCAGTTCTGGTAGCATCCAAAGAGCTTTTATACCAAGTTAGGCAAATACAAGATCAGAAAGAGCAGGGACTAATTCAAAACAGGTCTGACAATCTTGTCTGTATCCAAAGGAATCAGCAACTGAAAACTACCATGAAACATCACTTTGAAAAAAAAGAGTTGTTACTTCTGCACACTTTGTTGATCAGTGAAAGTTTTGTTTGAAGCTTAATACTTTAAATATTTAAAGATTCAAGCATTAAGAATTTACAAGACTGTAAAAGCAACCAGTTATTTATAGATTGAGGTGAAGCAAAAAAAAACAGGGAATTGTTTGCAGTCTCAGGAAAGGTATACAACGGATGGGTCCATCAGACCAATATTGGGAACAGAGATCTGTTACACACCGACTCCAAGGTAAAGCAGCAACACTCACCAACAATGCTAATCTGCCAGAACTTCCCGGCAAGAAAATCCTTATTCAGTCCAACCCAAAAGACACTGTCGCGGCATTCAGCCTTCAGCAAACCTACAACAATAGATTAAAGAAAGTTCTTCAACATTAAAGACACCAGCTCAGAGTCAAAGCACGAAACAAACACTTTATCTTTGGATAGAACACTGACCTGGAGGGGCACTTTGCATCCAGACTTCAGGAGCTGTTGCAGACACCGATAATATCAAACTGTTAAAGAGAGGAAGAAGCAATTAGCAAAAACATGGGAGCGTCCATCCCGTTTCCAACTTTCTCCCCATCGCACAGACTCACCCAAAGAGCAGGATCGATGCCATAATCCACAATCTAGCCCCTGGCTGAGCAGCAACTGCTGTCCCAGCTCCCATTGTAAAAGTGACAGAGAGGGGGAGGAGGCGCGCACCATTTAACCCGGGCCCCGGGTCACGCGCTCATCAGCAGCAGCCCCTCCCCCACACCTGTCCATACCTGCTCAAGCTGACCTTCCCCCAATCACACCTGCCCTGGGTGACACCCCCACCCCCATCCAGTCCTGCTCCCTATTCTCCAGCCCCTTCCCCACCCCAGGGGTCTTGTGACATCCCCCAGTCAAGGTCAACCACCTCCCAGAAACACACTACTCCAATCTCATCTTCAACATTTATATCAGATTTTCCTAGCTGTGGACAGTTCAGGTTAAGGGTCACTGAACATGTAACTAACTCTGCTTTCTTCCCACAGATACTGCCAGACCTGCTGAGTTTCTGCAGCAATTTCTGTTTTTGTTACAGATCTTCAACATCTGCAGATCAGTGTCGTTCCACTGCTGTGTCCTGAGTGACATTCAGACTTTGAGGTACTAGGTTATATTTTCATAGGTATGAACTTTCCATATTGATATCAGTTTTAGTTTTCTAAGGAAATATTTGTACATGTAGCATCAATGCAGTTTTTGGAGGCTTCTATGCATATGCAATGATTCAATTTATAGAATTAATATCATATATTGAAAATAGTTATGAATATGTAGGGTGGCACAGTGGCTCAGTAGTTAGCACTGCTGCCCCACAGTGCTAGATATCTTGGTTCAGTTCCAACCTTGGGCGGCTGTCTGTGAAGTTTGCACGTTCTCCCTGTATCTGTGTGAGTTTTCTCTGAATGCTCCAGCTCCTTTTGCAATCCAAAGTTGTGCAGGCACGGTGGTTTGACTATGGGAAATGTAGGGTTACTAGGATGGGATGCTCTTTGGAGGGCTGTGTGGACTCAATGGGCCGAATGGCCTAATTCCACGCTGTAGGGATCCTATGATTATATACCTATCTCATTAGTCAGAGTGTTATCACTTAAATTCTTTGATATTGGATTGGATACTGACGTAAGCTGAAGTTAATGTAAATGTTGGCATTGTAAAGCATGCTGAAACCATAATACTTAGGGTTAGTTTGCCACCTAGTGTCGTGACTGCTCTGTTAAATGAAGCATTTTAAAGGAAAATGTTCTATAGGGTGTGCCTGGAGAAACTGTTGTTTTCACTCTATCTTCAATTCAATTCAAAATTTCATTATGCTGTATAGTTGTTGCTTAAACAACAGAGGTAGATATGTAGGTATGAGGGATACTTTGTGCATAATACTATTCATGATATAAAATTCATCAATTTGGCTTCCCTGTTTGGAGCATATTTATCCAGAATGAAAATGTTGTAATTTCTAGACAGATCCTGATTGTCTCCATTTCTAACATTTTCTTGCAGATAGAAGTTAATTTTAAATTCACAATAGATGATTTGTGATTATTAGTTGTCTTGATATGTACAAACAATGAGATAATACACATCTGTGGAAAGGAAACTAATAGTTTCTTGGACAATGGCAGCTGAAGTAATTTAATTACATGCATCTTATTTGTGTCAAATTACATTTTGTATTCAACGTTAGCACTGGAACTGTGAAGGTTGCAGGACCCTGTGAATCACTCTTGGGTTATTTCTAGACACGAGTCCACAGCTAATCAAGAAGCAATTATACTATCTAGATGGTAAAGTTGATCAATTATTGTCATGCATATTTAACAAAGGATTGCTATGTTCTGTATTGTGGGAAAAAAAGCTGACATCTACTTTGAAGAGATCATAAGTACACACAGAGTCATGAGTCATTGAGATTAGATTAGATTCCCTACAGTGTGGAAACAGACCCTTCGGCCCATCCAGTCCACACCGACCCTCCGGTACAGCATGGAAACAGATCCTTAAGTCCAACTCGTCCATGCCGACCAGATATCTTAAATAAACCGAGTCCCATTTGCCAGCACTTGGCTCATATCCCTCTAAATCCTTCCTATTCATGTATCCATCCAGATATCTTTTAAATGTTGTACTTATACCAGCCTTCACGCTTTCTCTGGCAGCTCATTCCATACATGCACCACCCTTTGTGTGAAAAAGTTGCCCCTTAAGTCCCTTTTAAATTTTTCCCTTCTCATCCTAAACTTATGCCCTCTAGTTCTGGACTCGCTCACCCCAGGGAACATACCTTGTCTATTTATCCTATCCATGCCCCTCATGATTTTTATAAACCCCTATAAATCTCTATATGGTCACCCCTCAGCCTCTGATGCTCCAGGGAAAACAGCCCCAGCGTATTCAGACTCTCCCTGTAGCTCAAACCCTCCTACCCTGACAACATCCTTGTAATCTGTTCTGAACCCATTCAAGTTTCACAATATCCTCCCTATAGGAGGAAGACCAGAGCTGCACACAATATTCCAAATGTGGCCTAACCAATTTCCTATACAGCCGCTACATGACCTCCCAACTCCTATACTCCATACTCTGCCCAATAAAGGAAAGCATACTAAACACCTTCTTCACTATCCTATTTATCTCTGACTCCACTTACAGGGAGCTATGAACTTGTGCTCCAAGGTCTCTTTGTTCAGCAACACTCCCCAGGACCTTACCGTTAAGTGTATAAGTCCTGCTAAGATTGGCCTTTCCAAAATGCAGCATCTCACATTTATCTAAATTAAACTCCATCTGACACACCTTGGCCTGTTGGCCCATCTGATCAAGATCCCGTTGTACTCTGAGTTAACCTTATTTGCTGTCCACTACACCTCCAATTTTGTTGTCATCTGCAAACTTACTAACTATACCACCTATGTTCACAACCAAATCATTTATATAAATGAAGAAAAGTAGTGGACCCAGCACCGATCTTTGTGGCACTCCGCTGGGCACAGGCCTCCAATCTGAAAAGTAACCACCACTACCCTCTGTCTTCTACCTTCAAGCCAGTTCTGCATCCAAATGGCTAGTTCTCCCTAAGTGATCTAACCTTGCTAACCAGACTACCATGAAGAGCCTTGTTGAATGCCTTACTAAAGTCCATATAGATCACGTCCACCACTCTGCCCTCATCAATCCTCTTTGTTACTTCTTCAGAAA
>NC_057712.1:6204333-6249981 GCF_004010195.1 Chiloscyllium plagiosum | reverse complement strand
TATGAGGGGCATGGATAGGGTAAATGGACAAAGTCTTTTCCCTGGGGTCGGGGAGTCCAGTACTAGAGGGCATAGGTTTAGGGTGAGAAGGGAAATTATAAAAGAGACCTAAGGGACAACATTTTCACACAGAGGGTGGTACATGTATGGAATGAGCTGCCAGAGGAAGTGGTGGAGGCTGGTACAATTGCAACATTTAAAAGACATTTGGATGGGTATATGAATAGGATGGGTTTGGAGGGATATGGGCCAGGTGCTGGCAGATTGGACTAGATTGGGTTGGGATATCTGGTTGGCATGGACGGGTTGGACTGAAGGGTCTGTTTCCATGCTCTACATCTCTATGACTCTATGTTGTTTGTTTGACAGTTCATATTTCTTTGTGTAATCTTATTTATTTTAAAAATACTTTTAGCTTAAATTACTGAAAGAAGTGTAAAGGTTTTGATCTACTGAAGTGAATGGGGATGCATGGTGTATATCATGTTTCAGGGTTTATGAATGTTTCATTATGGATTTTAGTATGATTTACTTTAAAATGTTACATTTAATTTAAAGTTTGGTCCGTCGTGATTAAATAGTTTGAATAAGGGGGATGGAAAATGCATATTAAAGATGGATGAGCCATTTTGTGCTGAATGCTTTTTACATAATACTCTAACTTGAGAGAAAGGAGTTATTGTTAATGTTCCAGGTAAGTGACTGGGTTGTTATGCAGGTATGACTTTCTTGTGAGCCGTCCAGGCATATTATATCTGTTTGGCTGTTTTTGAAAAGAGCAATTAAGTAGTTCCTAAGGGCTACAGACTCAGGGCTCATTTAATTGGGAACCCTAATTATGAACCCACAGACAGCAAGTGATTCAAAGGTCAAACCGCTGGTTCCAAGGGAAATGACCAAACCAATCTGGAATATTTGATTAGGGGAACAGACAGGAACAGGTTCAGAATAATCAGAAATGCTAATGCAAACAATGCATTTGGTTTTTGGGGGGAATGAGGGATAAGACAGTATCGAGTTGAAGTGCAGTGGAATTGATGAAAGATGTTTCTTTATTCAATGATTTATTATTGCAAAGCAAACTAGTTACATGATTTGTTTGTAACCTGATTTGAGTAAAGTGTCAAGCAGTCTGCTTTTTGGAAGATTGGAGAAATGCATGTAAATCATACCAAATACCAGAAATATTGAAGTTCAGTATTTGGAGCACAGTATGAACTTATAACAGTGTAGTTAATATAGTTGTTAATATAGAATACTACAGTACAAGGATAATGCTAATCCTATAGCTATGTGCTCTCATTCATTAATTTTGCTAAGAACATGAGAAGAGTTATGGGTGTTCTATGACAATTTTGGCTGTTTACTGCATAATTCATTTTTTTATTTGACCATAAAGACAAAAACTAGAATGAACAATGTTATCATAGAGCAGGGTCGATGAGCGATGCCTGAAATGAAATGGAACTAGGAATATGTGCTGGTTATATATAAAGGGCTAAAAGGGCCAGCACATGTAAATTGGTAATTGATTCAAAAACATGAGTGACTAAGTGGTGGAGGATAAAGGAAAAAGATGGCACAGTGGCAGCATCCTTACTCCTGGATTGGGAGGCACGGGTTCAAGTCCCACCTCCTCCAGAGGTGTGTAATAATGTATCTGAAGGGGTTGACTAGCAAAATATGTTAAATAAAAGAATACAAAGGGAAAAAGATAAGGACGGTTGATGTGCGATGGTAGTGTGCTAACCTCTGAACCAGGAAACCCGGGTTCATGTCCCACCTAACATCTCTTAACAGGTTGCTAAGAAAATATCTGAAGGAAAATGTAACACAGGTAATTTGATGGTGGAGAAATACATTGAGTGGTGTGTAAAAGCATCTCTGGATTTAAAAGGAAGGTAATAAAAGAGTGAAAAAATATATATGTGTATGTAGGTGGTATTAACCTACCTCTATCAATGGAAGGGAGAAAGTGAGGTCTGCAGATGCTGGAGATCAGAGATGGAAATGTGTTGCTGGAAAAGCGCAGCAACACATTAGCCCTGAAGAAGGGCTAATGCCCGAAACGTCGATTCTCCTGTTCCCTAGATGCTGCCTGACCTGCTGCGCTTTTCCAGTAACACATTTCCATCTCTATCAATGGAAGCCCAAGGAGTTCAACTCTGACCTGCTATAGAGATGTGGCATAACACATCTGAGTAGGTTGTCTAAAATTAATCTGTATCCAAGGAACCTTGTGACACAGTCCGTGTTTCTGGCTGGAAGGTCCGAGATCACATCTCACCAGATAACATGTATGAACAGGTTGAAAAAAAAACAGTAAATTTTGGGAGAACATGCAATCAATGCTGTTGGAGTTTCTGGTTTGCGAAATAAAAATAAAACTCTAACTAGAAAAGTATGAACTCTGTCTAGCCAACATTTTAACCTCTGGTAGTTAGCATTGGTAACAGCAGATATTTGTAAGTCAAACTGTTTGTAAATCAAAGGTTGAGAACAATGTAATGAAAGAGTAATTTGGAAAAAAACTTCAGAATGTTGAACCTGTGAAAATTATTGGGTATGGTTCCTTACCAACACTACTTCCTTACTAAAGGGAAAAAAAGGAATGGCTTTAGCACATTCAATGCCACGCAGTTACAAAACAAGTAACAACAGAATTTGAGCCTGTTGATTTGAACATAGGTGAAGGTTTGGATAAATTATTAAATTTCATGGATAAAATTGATCAAAAAGATGATTTACTAAAGCGAGGTATTGTCAGAGTTTGACAAATGTGGAAAAAAATGAAGATAGTTCCATAACAGAATGGACATCAGAATTCAGTCAATACTGTATATGGCTGCAGACATTCCAGAATTTCAACAAGCTTGACACCATCCAGGGCAAGGTAGACAGGCAGGGGGCTGGAAGAACACAGCAAGCCAGGCAGCATCAGGAGTTGGAGAAGTCGACATTCCTGGTGTAGCCCTTCTTCACGCTGCCTGGCTTGCTGTGTTCGTCCAGCCTCCTGCCTGTCTACTTTGGATTCCAGCATCTGCAGTTTGTTTGTTTCTAGCCATTCAGGACAAAACAGCCATTTGATTGGCACCACATCCACAAACATCCACTCCCTCCACCAACAATGCTCCTTAGCAGCAGTGTGTACTATGTACAAGATGCACTGCAGGAAATCACCAAAGATCCTAAGACAGCACCTTCCAAACCTATGACCACTTCCATCTAGAAGGACATAGACAGCCAAAATATAGGAATGCCACCACCTTCAAGTTCCTCTCCAAGCCATTCACCCTCCTGACTTGGAAATATATCACCATTCCTTCACTGTTGCTCAGTCAAAATCCTGGAATTCCTTCCCTAATGGCATTGTGGGTCAACCCACTACAGGTGGACTGCAGCAGTTCAAGAAGTCAGCTCATCACCACCGTCTTAGGGGCAACTAGGGCCGGGCAATAAATGCTGGCCCAGCCAGCGACGCCCACATGCCCCAAATGAATAAATTTTTAAAAATTTAAAATTCCTCAATCTACATTGGCATGCAAGTTATTCGACTATGTAGAAGCATCAAGTATAGACAATTTTGATGGGATTTAAGTTTGCAAAAAGACATGTACTGCTTAAACAAGTTCTGAAGCGTTAAACAAAAGTTTGGAAAACATTCATTTCCAGCAGCATTCATAGCACAAATGGGATAATTACCCATACAACATAAAAGTGAGGACACAATGTTAATGGCCTTATGAGACTATCAAGATACAAGTCACAAGTGACCGAAAGAAAGGAGATCTTTAAGTGAGAGAATTGAGAATAGAAATACTTTTGACAATTTTGAGAAGTTAAGATAATTTGGGATTTAAAATAAAAGATTAAACTCCAAAAATGGCCAGGTTGTGGTCATTTGATGTCCAGATGTGATTCAAAGTATTATTAAGTCATGAACTGTCCCAAATCAAATATTTACAGTTTTCAAAACTAAACACAAAGCAGAAGATTTGGGAAGATGGAGATATTAATCAAACAGAGGGTATTGTATAGTTCAAAAGTCATTTCAGTCTCATGATGAGTGTATTAGAATCTTCCAATTACACAGTAGCAGTTGCATATCTATAGTGTTTGGAATTGACTGTCTGAAATTTCACCTAGACTCAGAATAACAGGGAATTGGAAATAGAAGTACAAAGGGGGGAACTTGTGCTTGGAGGTAGAGGATGTGGACGAGATCCTAAATGGGTACTTTGTATTGGTATTCTCCAGGAGAAGGATTGTAAGGTTTGTGTGGAGCATGCTAATACACTAGGGCATTTTGAAATCAAGAAAGAAGTGGTGTTGAGTCTCTTGAAGAGCATTAAGGTGATAAGCCCCCTGGCCCTGATGGTATCTATGCCAGGTTATTGAAAGTGGAAAGAGAGGAGTTTGCTGGGTCCTTGATCAAGAGCTTTGTATTCTCGTTAGCCATTGGAGAGGTCTCCGAGAACTGGTGAGAAGCTAATGTTGTTCCTTTGTTCAAGAAGAGAAATAGGGATAATCCAGGAAACTGTAGACCAGTGAGTGTCACATCGGCAGTTGGGAAGCTATTGGAGAGAATTCTTAGGGATAGGATTTACATGCATTTTGTAAAAGCATGGCCCATGCAGGACAAGTCAGCATGGTCTCGTGCAGGGCAGGCCATGTCTGATTAACTTTATTGGATTTTTTGAGAAGGTGATGAAGGTGATTGATGAGGGTGGAGCAGTGAATGTTATCTACATCGGTTTTAATAAAGCTTGTGACAAGTTCCCTCATGGTAGGCTCTTCCAGAAGATTAAAATGCATGGGATCCATGGTGACTTGGCCACGTGGATTCAGAGTTGGCTTGCCCATAGAAGGGTAGTGGTAGAAAGGGTGATTTTCAAACTGGAGGTCCATGAACAGTGGTGTTCTGCAGGGATCTGGAATGGCACCTCTGCTGTTTGTGATTTACATATAAATGACTTGGATGAAAATATAGATTAGTGGGCTAGTAAATTTGGAGATGACGCAAAGATCGGGGGAGTTATGGATAGTGTAGAAGTTTGTCAAAGACTACAGCGGAATATAGATCAGTTGCAGATATGGACGGAGAAATGGAAAATAGAGGTTAATCCTATTAAGTATGAGGTACTGCCATTTGGGAGATCAAATGTTCAAAATGATCAAAAAAAAACAGTTAATGGCAGGACTCTGAACAACATTGATGTACAGAGGGATCTTGGGGTTCTAGTGCATAGCTTCCTGAAAGTGGCCACACAGGTAGATAGGGTGATAACGAAGGCATATGGCATGCTTGCCTTTATTGGTCGGAGTGTTGAGCAGCAGAGTCATGATGTCATGTTGCAGCGTTATAAGACTTTGGGTAGGCCACACTTAGAGTACTGCATTCAATTCTGGTCACCACATTACACCAAGGATGTTGAGGCTTAGGAGAGGGTGCAAAAGAGGTTTACCAGGATGTTACCTGGATTAGAGAGTATGAGCAATAAGGAGAAGCAAGAAAAACTTGGGTTGTTTTCTCTGGAGCGGTGCAAGCTGAGGGGACACTTGATCGAAGTTTATAAAATTACTGGATGGATAGATAGGGTTGACAGTCAGAACATTTTTCCCAGAGTTGAAATGTGTAATACCAGTGGGCATACATTTAAGGTGAGAGGGAGAAAGTTCAAAGGAGACGTGAGGGACAGGTTATTTTACACAAATTGAGGAGTCTGGAAAACAATGCCAGGGTGGTGGTGGTGGCAGATACGAAACAGTTGTTTAAGGGACCTTTAGATAATCACATCAATCTATGAGGAATGGAGGGATATGTATCAAGGGCAGGCAAAAGGGATTAGTTTAATTTGGAATCATGTTCGGTACAACATTGTGGGCCGAAGGGCCTGTTTCTGTGCTGTACTGTTCAATGTTCTATGTTCTAAAAGTTAAGGAATTTGAGAGTTCCATCAGTTTCAGATTTGGGGATAATAACACAGTAACATCTTCAAATAGGGTGGTCATTCTTTGTAAAATAGCTGCTATCAATCATGTTATTAGCATGGATGTGGCATGCAGTGTTATATTGTTATTCAGTAGGCCCTTGATGAAAAAGCACAGATGAAACTGAATATGGAAAATTACAAAGTTATTGTATTTAGAAAATCTGTAAAGTTGAAATTTATACAATAAGAAAATTATTGGGTAAAGTTTCAGCCCTAACTGCTCCTTCCCAGTATTTTGAATTTATGCTCGTGAACATAGTGAGGCTAATTTGGAAAGGGTTATGCAACATATTTCAAGTAAAAATTCTTTATTTTTGATGTAAGTATTGACCGTAAATGGCAAGTATTTTTCATTTTGATATGCTAAAAAGAGAGATTTTGCAATAGCTTTCTCATGATCTCAATCACAAGTGACTGGCTTGTTTGAAAGAAACAAAACCGTGACAGATGTTATTTACTAAGAAAAGCCTTTTAATGAATGGAACCCATGCATGGTGTCAGGCAAAAACAGACTTGTTAAGAGGTGAATGTATTTCTGTAAACACCAACAATAGTTTATGGGTATTCATGATGATGGATCATAATCCTGGATCTCCTATGGACTTTTGAACTTTTAATATTTTGTTTCAAAAGTAGACATACAGCCAAAAATGAACAAAGATGTAAATTCAGAGCAATATAATTCAGTGATGGGCAAGCCTGTATGGATAATGCTGAGCCTTGAGAGAGACCTTGGAGTTTGGCATCTGACTCATGTAAAATAAAAACCAGAAGAACTACAGATGCTGTAAATCAGAAACAAAAATAGAAATTGCTGTAAAAGCTCAGCAGGTCTGGCAGCATCTGTGGAAAGAAATCAGAGTTAACGTTTCAGGTCGAGTGACCCTTCCTCTGAATGTGAATGATGTCAAAGGTAGCTTCAAAGAGAAGAACTTCAAAAGGGAGAACTGTACTGCAAGCTGAACACTCATTTCTGATGTATTATTCTCAGACTAAGAACATGATGGGAGGAACAAGAGCATTCTGGGAGAGAGAGCGAGAGAGAGAGAGAGAGAGATGTTTGTGTATTTCCTCTTTTAAGTACGTACAAGACTGGGGAATAAAAGCCAGTTTCAACCCTGGTCTGTGTGTGCTAGTGGATGAAGATGTATGCTGTTAAGAGCACAATTGAGAATGCGTTTGTCCTACATTAGGTGGAAAGAAAGAAAGCTTCCCTCTCATTTGCCAAAAAAAAGTGATCCAAAGGAAACAGGACAAAGGGCTTTCAGTTGGCTTGCAAGACAAGCTTCTTGAACCAACCAACATTGGGGTTGCTGGTATCACCCAGTATAAGGGCTGCAACATCCCATCACCTATTCTACATGGAATCCTGAGACTAAAAAACTAATAACTCTTTAATTTTTTAAAACTCACCTCTCATTTTTAATCTGGGGTATGTGTATTGCATTAAGTTCCTCTCACATTTAGTAACTATATGGGACACTGGCTACTTTAAACATAAATGCATTTGATCTGGGAGAAGGGCGTAAACAAGGGAAGTGTTCCTTATTAAGTTAACCTTGCTGCAACCAACTGAGGGGACAGTGACTAAAGAAGGGGAGCCAAGACATTCCTCCTCACCCAGGGACTTGAAAAATTGGATTATTCCATCTGGAATTGTAATAAATTGTGGCATCTCACATTAGGACTGATTGTACCAGGACCTTTAAAATTACTCAGGACAAGAATGTTAGTCCCTAAATACTCTGGTGCAATGTTATAAAAGTAAGTCTGTTCTCAAAAATAGCACCTTCAGTAATTTTTAGTAAAATTTCTTAGGGTCAGGGAAAAAAAACACAGATTGGAACATATTTTAGAATGTTACATATAATGTCATACATGTATTTTAAGAGGAAGAAAAAGACTTATTTCACAAACTCAGGGAATTCCAAACCGAAATTGAAGTACTTTTGAAATGCAGTCATTGTTGAAAATCAGGAAGTGCAGCAAACAATTTATAATGTGCTGATAACCAGATAAACTAATCTCAATAAGACATGTCAATTGAAGAATAAATCTTGTCCTAGAACACCAAGGAGAGCTCTCTCCCTTTCCGCGAAATAGTACCAAGGACTCTTATGCACCCATCTGAGACAGCTGACAGGGTCTCAGTTTAACATCACATCCTGAACATGGAACCTCCAAAAATGTAGCACTTCCTCAGTGTTGCATTAGGAGGATAAACCTAGATCTTAATGGTCAAGCCTATGGAGTAAGACTTGTATTACCCAGGATGCAGGGCCTCACAGCGCCAGGGACCCTGGGTTCAATTCCAGCCTTGGGCGACTGTCTGTGTGGAGTTTGCACATTCATCCTGTGTCTGTGTGGGTTTCCTGTGGGTGCTCCGGTTTCATCCCACAATCCAAAGATGAGCAGGTTAGGTGAATTGGCCATGCTAAATTGCCCAGAGTGTTCAGGGATATGTAGGTTAGGTGCATTAGTCAAGGATAAACATAGAGTAATGGGTTTGGGTGGGAGACTCTTCGGATGGTTGGTGTGGACTTGTTGGGCCAAAGAGCCTGTTTCTAGCACTGTAGGGATTTTAAGATATGCTCTAGGAGCTGTTCCTTGGGTTTCATATCAAGAAAAGCATCAACTGTGGCAGAAGGACCATAAATTTGTTGAAAGATGCTCTTTGGTCTGCCTGAACGTTGTTGGTCTTCCAATATAAAGAGTTGACCACGACTGAGGATTGCAGACTGGTACATTCCAAGGTCCAGGACTATGTACTGAGGGTTGCACTAAATATTGGGCAGATGCTGCTGAGGCACAGTGGAGAAGATCTATTGTCTAATGTTTTTCTGTCAAAGTACAATGATGGTCTGTCAAGATCCAAGATCTTTTCGAAGCCTTAATGAGAATTTAAATAATTTCCTTGCATAATTAGAAATTGCCCTTTTTTGCAACTAGATAGAAACTCTGAGGAATGTCAAGTCCCAAATGTACTTTTTCTGAAAAGTCTGTGCAAATCTGTTTTTGGACCCTTGTATGTACTTGTGGATAGTTTTATGAATAAAGTATATTTGCAATACAAAGAAGACTTGCATAATTCATGGCATTCCATCAGTGTTGCAGAGAGTTGTCAGCCTGTTTTATTTTGTGTTCAATTTTCTCGAGAGGCATTGACCCACAATCTTGTGATGCAGAGACAAGAATGTTACCACTGAACCACCATGATTTTCTGTTTTTACTGCATTCTACTTAAATACTAAGATACATTGTAAACTGTTGCAATTCACATCTGATTCCAAATCAGAAAGCATAATTGAACCTGAGAAATCAGGACATGAACTGCTAAGTAAATTAAACAAAATATATAAATAGATGGAGCAAGCACTGATGAAATTTAATGTAGACAAGTATAACACAGGAGAACAAACGTGAGATGCATGATGGCAATGAAATAGTTTCAAGGGTGATGTTGAATGAGATCAAAGGAATTTGTTATACTAAATGTCAATCTCACAGAAAAGCAATCAACCAAACAAACAAAATGTTGAACTGTATAAACAAAATAGCATAGACATTTGAACAAGACCAAACGGTAATAATGTGTTTGTGCTATGGAAGATTTCATTTTGAGCACACTGCCATCAAGGCAAGCAAAAGAAAAGACCTTCAGAGTGTGGAGATACTTCAGAGAAGAATCGTGCAGTGGATCCTTTATTCTTAGAGAACTGAGTTATAAAGAAGGAAGAGAAGAACTTGACCTTTTCAGTCTTAAACTGGCTGTCTGTGATATGTGTTATAGTAATTAGAAAAGCAAGACACAGAAACACTAACATAATTATGACATTTTGAAGACCTTTGCACAGAGAGGGACCAATACTTTTAGACCAGATATTTGTACAGGGGAAAGGAGACAAAATCCCTTAAATAGTTTCAGAAATAATTGAATAATGTGAGTCTTGATAGATAATCTAAGATTAATTCAGGAAAGTTGCTATTTATTTATATTATGTATGGAATAAAATGAAAATATATAATGAAATGTGATGATATTTAATCTAATCTGAAGATCTTGTAAAATATTTATTTCTTTTCTTTGCCTCTGGTTATTTATTTCATGATGTTTGTGAAATATTATACTTGTATTTGTTATTTGCTTAATTTCTTTTTTCTATTGATTTCTAGTCAATACGTCTGACACACCTCTAGGGCAGTTTGCATTTGAACCCAGGTGTAGGAACACTATTATTGTCAAGATCTGGTTAATGTCTGGCTTATGTTTACATCTCTTACATAACATTTAAATTAAGTTTGAACATTAAGGTTTAAATTTCAAAGTAATTAACTATAACCTGCACTTGTTATTTCAGACTTTACTGTAATGGAGAGGGCCTGTTAATTTATTTTTGTGATTTCTTTACAAACCTCAAGAGGGAGGCAAAACATTTCTGACTCTGGTAATCTCTTCTGCACAAAATAGGTTTTCAACACGTGGAGCTAACTGTCACTTGTTGAACACGAGCTACTTTAACAAAGTTAGTGAAAATCTAAAATGATCATTAATACATTAAACAGTTTCTCCCCCTCCTTTTGCACGTGTCATTTGGCCTTATAATTGTGTCTGATGTCTCCTTCGTATGTTGTTTCACTACTTACCAATCTGTCTTTCTGTTTACCTCTCTGTCTATCTGCATAAACTGTAATTGGGAGCACAGAATATGGATTGTCTCAAGCAGCTTTTCATTCAATAAAAAAAATTCTGGCCTGGAGCTTCTACTGATGTGTAATGACCAGGTTGTGCCTAGAATGTGTTGGACATTGCATTAAAGTTACATAGGTGAAGTTCTGCTCATATGCAAATCTCATCAATATAAACCTGAACATAAAGTATTCTATAAATCAATGTAATCAACAGTCTAAGGACTAGTCATCATCCAAAAGCATAATTTTTGTTTTCACACATATTTGTAAATTCAGCTCTTTGTTATCTCTCCTGATATCTCCACTGCTGCTACACTATTGGATTATCTGGCATGAAATACCATTGAATACACATTTTCACTTATTAAATATTGGGAATTTTTCAGTCCCCACTCCAAACTCCTAGCTATTGTCTATATCTCTCTCCCTGAATACAGTCTAGACTAAACCAGCAGGAAAAGCTCAGCAGGTCAGGCAGCATCTGTAAAGAGAAATCAGAGTTAATCTTTTGGGTATGGTCACCCTTGCTCAGTCGTTTTCAATCCTGGTGTCTCATTTGATCCTAAGGTGAATTTTCAACCTCATATTGGCACTATCTCCTGCCTCCTTCCATCTCTACAATGTTGCTTGATTTTACTATTGAAACAGTTCATCTTCCACTGAAACCTTCTTTGATGCTTTTACAACCTCTTAACTTGATTATTTTGATGCTCTCCTGTCTGGCCACCCACATTCTAGCCTGTGCAAACTTTCAATCATCTAAACTGATACTGCCTGTGTCTTAACTCCCACTGAGTCTTGTTCACCCATTACCTTTGCGTTAGCTCAATTTCTTTAGTCCCCAATTGTGAGCAATGACTCACTTGTCAAATTCTCATCCTTCTTTGCAAATCTATCCATTGCCTCAGCCTTTCCTACCCCTGTAATCCCCTCCAGCCTGAAAATCCTCTGAGATATCTCTATTCCTCTAATTCTGGCCTAGCCTGCATCCCAATTTTAAATATTCCTAATTATTGCCTGCAGGTTCTAAATTTTGGAATATTTGCCCTACACCTCTCCGTCTCATTTTAGGGCCGAAGGGCCTGTTCTGCGCTGTATTGTTCCCCTTAATAAAACTACCTCCTTTGATCAAAGTTTGGTTATCTGACTTAATACCTTCTGATGTGACTTTGAATATAATTTGTGCTTGTTTTTGTAGCATAGCAGGAGGAATGGAATTGCTGAAATATGAGCCATTAATCAATGCGTTAAGCTGTGACTTTTTTTTCCGAATCAGGATATATCCGTTTCTTGAATTGACTGCTGCTCTCAATGAACTCATAGTTATTACTGCAGCAGCTGGGAAGACAGATGCTTTGAAGTGCCTACTGGATCTTATGCCTTTGTGCCAGAGAACCTGCTTGCAATGTGAGGGCTCTCTCAACTGAAAGCAATTGGTGGGAACTTGCCTCTTAAATTTGGTCAGATTTATGAGCAGGAACTACTTTTAGTTGATGCACTGTTGAGCTAGCATTAAAGGTGTGCAGGTTCGTGAGTGGAAAGTAATTAAATTGCAATGCACTTAAGCTTGAAATTCAGCAATCTTTTCTGCCACTACTTCTGATTTTTAGCATAATTGCTCCAAGTGCCAAAATGACTGCCGGCACATCTACAGATGGGGCTAGTGATGTCAGCTAGCCATGACTTGCTTCAGGGTTTGTCTGTGCTTTTGTGGCTGATGTCACTGAGTTTCCATTAGAAGTAAGAGCATTGCCAGCAGCACCACAGCATGCTCAAACTCCCCCCGCCTTTTATTTCATGGTAATTAGTTTTTAAAATTCCGCTGTGTATCTTTGGCCACTTTTTGTGGTCTCTCCTGGCTCTTTATGCCAAACCAGGCAGCACCAGGGAGATAAAATAATTGCTGATAAAGAAAGAATATAAGTGGAATGTGATTATAATTAGCAATGCCATGTTTGTAACTGTTGCTGGTCAGTCACTGGGAAACAGTGATATACTCCAACACTGTGTTCCTAGGTTTTCAGGCTCATCACTCAATAAACACTGCCTTTGATGTTCGTATATATATGAAGCTGTTACATGGCTGGAAATTATACAACCATTCTAGCCCTCTTTCTATTGAAATAGAACATAGAACAGTACACCACAGTTCAGGCCTTTCGTCCTTTGATGTTGTGCTGACCTTTGATCTTACTCTAAGATCAAACAAACTTACATTGCCTTCATTTTACTAGCGACCATATTTTCTTGTTGCTTTTCTGTTCACCCCAGTATGGACAATGATGAATCAGTCATTTCTCAAATTTCTGCAAACACTTACTTTAAGAACTTTTGAAAACAATCATTAAAATTTCCCGTGAACTTGCTATTTATTTCATTCCCCATTATTCAGCTTAGTCTAGGGTCCTAATATTTACTGGGTATCCTTCTCTTTGTACTGTAAATCCAATCTAGGGGAGCAGTTGTTGATCCTGATACATGTCCATATTCCTAACCCCAGAGCATGCTGCAAAATTAAATACTATTGGCCATGTTTTATTCATATTCTCAAGGGGTAACTGACGATGACTTTTAATATCTTGAAGTCCTGGCCTCCCAGCATCTTTTGAGAGAGTGTAAGAAATGGCCAGTATTCCGCATCTTCATTCAATTTATATGGAATTAAGATGTAAGCAGAAAGGTTTAGTTATTGATTTTGTTTTACAACGAGCTATAAATCGAAAGCTAAGTTATATACACGGTTACCAGATTAATGGCAAGTCTCAGATTTAAAGGAATCCTTAAGTTTTCCTCCTGACAGCGATCAAAGATCTCTAGTCTGCTTCCTGAGGCCATGCCGTAGCTTCTGATATGTTTCAGTGCTCAGATCATGGTTCTCACCATGTCAGGGAACATCATTTTAATCCCGCCAGTGCAGAAGCAGGCCATTCAGCCCATCCAGTCCACACTGAAACTCCAAAGACTATCCCACCCAGACCCACACCACCTGCCCTATCCCTGTACGCCATATTATGGGGTATAAAATCAGAATAGCTGAGCATTAAAAAGGTAATGTTGCAATTTTACCATCCACTGACTGGATTTCACTTGGAATACTCAATGTAATTCTGATACCTATAATTCCAATTGGCATATAAGCATAGGAAAAGGAAAAGTAGCATGGAAGGTACAAGACAATTTCTTTAGAACTAAGGGGCAAAAGATAGGATGCTGTTTTGCTGGGTATACTTGAAATGTGTCAAGTGGAGCATGTTTCTGTGGAAGAGAATCTGGGGGAAAAAAGTGTTCATAATATGATTTGGTGTAAAATATTTACAGAAATGGATGCTAAAGCATCAAAGGTGAAAATGCTCAAAAGGAATTTAATTTCAATCTGATGAAAAAAATAATCTGCTACACTTGGGTATAAAACTTAGTACATAAAATAATAAACGAAAATAGGAAGCTTCAAGGAGGAGACAGTATAATCACAGTGTAAGCACAATTCCATGATGGGTGAAGGTAAGACATCCAGAACAGGAACTGCATCGGAGATTGAAGAAATGATTATTAAAATCACAAAGAGAATTGTGTGGCATGGTGGCTCAGTGGTTAGCACTGCTGCCTCATAGCACCAGGGACCCAGGTTTGATTCCACCCTCGGGTGATTGCCTGTGTGGAGTTTGCACATTCTCCCTGTGTCCGCGTGGGTTTCCTCTGGGTGCTCTGGTTTTCTCCCACAATCCAAAGATGTGCAGGTTAGATGAATTGGCCATGATACATTGCCCACAGTGTTCAGGGATATATAGGTTAGGTACATTAGTTAGGGGTAAAAATAGGGGAATGGGTTTGGATGGGATACTCTGAGGGTCAGTGTAGACTTGTTGGGCCAAAGGGACTGTTTCCATATTGTAGGAATTCTGATTCTAAATAGCATATTTTTTTCCTTGTGGAAGCAGAGCAGATAGTGGGAAGGTACTATAATGAGAACTTTGTCTTTACAGAAGAGTCTGATTGTTCCAGTAAAGAAAGAGGTATTTGGGAAATTGAATAAGAGTAGATAAAGATGATATATAAATATGGTGAGCAATACACAAACTAGATAAGTCCCCCCAGCCAAATAAGTGAGATAACAAACTGAATTACATGTGTAACATGTCGATTCTGGAACAATCTTTCAGTTTTCTTCCAAAGTGGGCATTGGACCAAAGGATATTTGGGTTCTGGGTATAACATCTCTGTGGCAAAAAGGGAAAGTTAATAGACCCAATAACTAAAAGTCAGACAACTTAACTTTGATGAAGAGGACACTTGGAAATATTACAATCTGAGGCCAAATTAATTAGAGCAACACAGCTTAAGTAAACTCAGCTGGCATGGATTTGTTGAAAGCAAATCAGATCATAAAGACATAAGAACACAAGAAGTAGGGTCAGCATAGCCATTTGGCCCCTCAAGCCTTCCCACTATTCACTAGAATCATGGCTGATCTGGTCCAGGCCTCAACTCTTCATCTCTGATGACTCAGCACATGCCTTTGAATGGTAAGAATATCATAAATAACTCATATCTACACATGATATAGAGACATTACACAAGTAATAATTAATTCATTGTATAATTGTATTGACTAGCCCTCTTTATCCTCCTGTGCCAACTGATCAGGAAAGGTGAAGCTGAGGCACCAAGGGCTCATTGAGTGTTTTTCTTTTTGGAATTGACAATCCAGGTGTGACCATGAGAACATAAAATGTAGCAGCTAAAGTCAATCATTAAACACATCAAGTCTGCTCTGCCATTCAATGGGATTGTGTCTGATCTGATAATCCCCAAATTCACTTTGCTGCCTTTTCCTCATAATTCTTCATTCCTTTACTGGTTAAAAATCTGTCTGTCTCAGCCTTGAATATGATTAATGACCCAAATTTTCAAGCCATATATGGTAAAGAATTGCACAGATTCACTACCCTCTGAGCAAAGGAATTCCTCTTCATCTCTGTTTTAAACAGGCAACCCTCCATTATTGAGATTATGAGCTGGTCAAGACTCTCTCACAAGGAGGAAAAACCTTTCTGAACCTATCCTGTCAAGTCCCCTAAGAATCTTTTATGTTTCAATAGGGTTTTTTCTTATTCTTCGAAACTTCAATGAGTACAGGCCCAAGCTGCTCAATCCTTCCTCATAAGACAGTCCCTCCATTAACTTAGTGAACCTTCTCTGGACTGCCACCAATGCCAGTGTATCTTTTCTTAGATAAGGAGCCCAAAACTGTTCACAGTAATCTCGCATCTTCCCACATTATATTCCATCTGCCATGTTTTTGCCCATTTGCTTAATCCCTCTATATCCATCTGCAGAGTCTTTGTGTCATAGAATCATACAGCATGGAAACATACCCTTCGGTCCAACTAGTCCATGCCAACTGTGTTTCCAAACCAAACTAGTCCCACTTGCCCGTTTTTGGCCCAATTCCCTCAAACCCTTTCCTATTCATGGACTTAATCAAATGTTTTTAAATGTTGTAACTGTTCCTGCATCCATCACTTCCCCAGGCAGTTCATTCCACATATAAACTACTCTCTATGTAAAATAGTTGCCTCTCATGTCCTTTTTAAATCTTTCTCCTCTCACCTGCACTCCATGAAGAAACTTTGCCATCAACTACTACCCTCTGTTTTCTTCCATCCAGCCAATTCCTAATCCAAATATGCCCCTTAGTTTTGAATTCTTTCACCCTAGGGAAAAGATCCTTGTTATCTTTGCCTCTCATGACTTTATAAACCTTCAACCTCCTATGATCCAATGTAAAAGGTCCTGGCCTATTTCTCTAACTCAAGCCTTCCACTCCCAGCATTGTCTTGGTAAATTGTTTCTGAAGCCACCTTAACATTTGGTTCATTCTTTGTGCCTAAGGTCTGACTGCCATTTCTATTTTCCTCTGAGAGACTATCCTCTTCAAAACTACCCAAAACAGAATATTTGTTTGAGAGAAGAATAGCCACAGGAGACTTCTGAACAACCTTCTTACCTTCCCTGACAGTAACCCATCTATCTGACTGATCCTGCTGTGCAACCACCTCTCTACATCTACTGGCCATCACACTCTGTGTCTCTTGTATGCCCTCACTCACGTGATTAGATTAGATTCCCAACAGTATGGAAACAGGCCCTTCGGCCCAACAAGTCCACACTGACCATCCAAAGAGCAACCCACCAAGACCCATTCCCCATTCCTATATTTATCCCTGACTAACGCACCTAACACTATGGGCAATTTAGCATAATCAATTCGCCTGGCCTGCACATCTTTGGATTGTGGGAGGTAACCTGCACAGACACAGGGAGAATATGCAAACTCCACACAGACAGTCACTGGAGGCGGGAATCGAACCCAGGTGCCTGGTGCTGTGAGGCAGCAGCGCTAACCACTAAGCCAGCGTGCTGCCCAAATGAAGAAGCTGTTAAAAGAACCTTAGATATTAAAAGGACTACCTTTCTTTTCCCACAGATTTTAATCTTAAGTATGCAAAAGAGAAAAAAAATTAAACATTTAAAATCTTAAAAGAAAATCAAGCATTTAGCAGAAACATTTATCAACTGAAAAATGCCGTCTCTTCAAATCCTCCATCAGTCAGCTTCCAAATCTCAGGATCTGAGAAAAGAAATGTTGATGCCTGATCTCTGTCCTTACTTAAACAGCTACAACAAACAAGTTGAGAAGGAAGATCTTCAAAGTTCTCTCCATGCAAACAGAGAAAAAAAACTCTCTCTAGACACATCAACAGTCGACAAACATATGGACAGGTGTCCCCAACAAACTCCATATGAAAAACAATCTCTCCTTCTTCATAGTGTTTTTTCCTTCATGAATTTATTTTTGGACCATAGAAGTTCCAAAAATTAACTTGAATGAAAATGTTCTGCTCCTGCTATATAAAAACCTGAGCATACTCACCATTTGCCTTCCCATCTATTTTTGTGTCATCTGCAAACCTGGCCGTAGTACATTCACTTTCCTCATCCAAGTCATTAACGTATGCTATAAATAATTGTGGTCCCAGCAGTGATCCCTGTGGCACTCAACTACTTACAATCTGCCAGTCTGAAATGTCACCTTATCCCAACTTGCTGTCTGGTACTAGTTAGAGACAAAAAGGACTGGAGATGCTGGAATACTAGGGAGACAAGCAGGAGGCTGGAAGAACACTGGAAGCCAGGCAGCATCAGGAGGAGAAGTCAATGTTTTGGGTGGTGTGAAGAAGGGTTATACATGAAACGTTGACTTCTCCACCTCCCGATGCTGCCTGGCTTGCTGTGTTCTTCCAACCTCCTGCTTGTCTGTCTTATACTAGTTAGCTAGTTCCTTTTCCATGCCGATGTACTGCCTCTAACATTATGTCCTCATCTTATTAAAAATTCTAACATGCAGTACCTTATTAGATTCCTTTTGAAAATCCAAATATCCACAGCTTCTCCTTTATCTATCTTGTTTATTACTTCTTCAAATAATATTTAGAAATGTGTCAAGCATGATTTTCCCTTTGTGAAGACATGCTCATTTTGCTTGATCATATTATGTATTTCTGAATGCTCAGCTATTACTTCATTTATAATAGATGCTAACACTTCCTTTGTAATGACCCTGGTTTAAGGATGTAGGTTTGCTCGCTGAGGTGGAAAGTTCATTTTCAGATGTTTCGTCATCACACTAGGTAATATCATCAGTGAGCCTCCAGATGAAGCATTGCTTTCTATTTATGTGTTTAGGTTTCCTTGATTTGGTGATGTCATTTCCTGTCCTTTTTCTCAGGGGATAGTAAATGGGATCCAAATCAATGTGTTTGTTGATGGAGTTCCATTTGGAATGCCTTGCTGCTAAGAGTTCTTGTGCATATCTCTGTTTGGTTTGTCCTAGGATGGATGTGTTGTCCCAGTTGAAGTGGTCTCCTTCCTCATTCGTATGTAAGGATATTAGTGAGAGAGGGTCATGTCTTTTTGTGGCTAGTTGATGTTCATTTATCCTGGTGGCTAGTTTTCTGCCTGTTTGTACAATGTAGTGTTTGTTACATTTCTTGCAAGGTATTGTGTAAATGACATTAGTTTTGCTTGTTGCCTGTATAGGCAGTAATGCAGAGACTTGAACAAACAGCTCTGTTAACCATCTAACCCAAACTCTGGGTCCGCTACGTGGATGACACCTTCGTCATCACTAAATGAAACAAGTTAGAGGAAACTTTGAAGACCATCAATAATACCCTTACTGGCATAAAATTCACTAAAGAGGAGGAAAACAACAACAAACTGCCATTCCTAGATGTCATAGTAGAGTGAACAGCCAACGGGGAACTTCAAACCAGCGTCTACAGGAAAACACATACAGACCAAATAACTACAGAAGCAATCATCCCAACATCCACAAACGAAGCTGCATCAGAACATTATTTCAATGAGCCACCACACACTGCAGCGCAGAGGAACTACATAGAGCAGAGGTAAATCACCTATACCGTGTATTAAAAAAGAATGGGTACCCAATGAACACAGCATGCCGGTTTCTCAGCAACAAACCCAAACAAGCAGACAAAACACGTCCAGGAAACCCTAGCCACTCTCCCCTACATCAAAGACATCTCGGAAATGACTGCCAGACTACTCAGACCCCTTGGCATCATGGTAGCCCACAAACCCACCAATATACTAAAACAGCAGCTAATGAATTTGAAAGACCCTATACAGACAACAAGTAAAACTATTATCATTTACAAAATACCATGCAAGGACTGTAACAAATACTACATTGGACAACGAGGCAGAAAACTAGCCACCAGGATACATGGACATCAACAAGCCACAAAAAGAAATGATCCATCTCACTAGTATCCTTACATACGGATGAGGAAGGAGACCACTTCGACTGGGACAACGCATCCATCCTAGGACAAGCCAAATCAAGACATGCACAAGAATTCCTAGAAGCACAGCATTCCAACCGGAACTCTTATCAACAAACACATTGACTTGGTTCCCATTTACCACCCCTGAGAAAAAGAACCGGAAATGACATCACCACAGTAAAATGAATCACCACAGAAAATGACATCACTAACCTAAGAAACCTAAACACATAAATAGAAAGCAGGCCATGCCACCAGTGCTTCATCTGGAGGCTCACTGATGATGTTACCTAGTATAGTAACGAGATGTCTGAAAATGAACCTTCCAGCTCAGTGAGCAAACCTACATCCAGAACCTCAACCTGAACTACAAATCTTCTCAGAACTCACTAACCCTGATTTAAGTTTGGCACATTTTATCATGTTATGGTCAGTGTTTCCTAAGAGATCTTTTCCTCATTTATTAAACTTGCCTCATTACACATCACCAGATCCAAAATAGAATGATCCCCGGTTTAATCTATAACATGGAGAAAGTGAGGACTGCGGATGCTGGAGAGTCAGAGTCAAAAAGTATGGTGCTGGAAAAGCATAGCAGGTCAGGCAGTATTCGAGGAGCAAGAGAGTTGACATTTCAGGCATAAGTCCTTCATCAGGAATCTACAACATGTTCTTCTCAGGAATGTACTCTATGAATTCTTCCTCATTGCTACCTTTACCAATCTGACTTTCCCAAACAACATGAAGATTAAAATTACCTATGATTAATTTTTTTTTGTATGTCTTAATTATCTCCTGATTTATTCTCTGTCTTACTGTATCGCTACTGTTAGGGGACCCATAGACTACTCCTACTAATATCTTTTTCCCCGTTTTTTTTGTAGTTTCACTCATATGGATCTTACATTTTGGAATCTTAGATAATTTAATTGGTATGTTACATTACTGATAAAAGCATGAATCAATTAACCACCATATATCTTGTAATCAGTCTGTTCAGAGATGTTATGGTACAGCTCTGGAGCAGGTGGGACTTGAATCTGGGTCTCCCAATTCAGAGGTAGGGACACTACAACATTACAATAAGAGCCCCAATCATACATTATGCTTTTACACAGACAATATTTTTGAAGTATAGTCAGGTTGCAAGTGTGAAGTGACATTGTGAATACTTCCCAATGCTCAGTAAACCAAGATACTGTTTCACTTCAGTAGGTCTCCATGCCTCTGTGGTGAGACAAATGTCTAAATATTTATTGGAATTGGAATTCCTTCCCACTGTACTTTTATTAATTTCAAAAATATACTTTATTCATAAAAAAACTTTACATACATAGTCACTAGAATAGTTTGATTCTGTACACAGCCTTTACATAGGTAGGACAAACAACCCCAAGGCATTTCTTGCTTCTAAGTATCCAATAACTGAACAGACCCCCATTTTCCTTCAGGAGGAAGACCTTAGACAGCAGTCTTTCCCCACCGCGTTTCAGCCCACAGTCCTGGACTTTGGAATGTGCCAGCCTGTAACACTCATTCAGGGACAACTCCTTGCTCTGGTTTCAGGCAGACCAAAGAATGTATTTCACTGAGTTGATGGTCTCCAGGCACAGTCAATGTTTGCCTTAGAACATAGAACATGGAACATAGCACATAGAAAATTACAGCATAGAACTGGCCCTTCGGTCTATGATGTTGTGCTGAGGATTAATCCTAATGTAAAATAAAATAACCTTACCTATGCACCCCTCAATTCACTGCTATCCATGTGCATGTCCAGCAGGCGCTTAAATGACCCTAATGTCTCTGCTTCCACCACCACCTCTGGCAATGCATTCTATGCATTCACAACTGTCTGTGTAAAGAACCCTTCTCTGACATCCCCTCTATACCTTGCTCCTAATATTTTAAAACTATGACCCCTCATCCCAGTCAGTTCTGCCTTGGGAAGAAGTCTCTAGCTATTGACTCTATCCATGCCTCTTATTATCTTGTATACCTTGATCAGGTCACCTCTCTTCCTCCTTCTCTCCAGAGAGAAACGACCAGGCTTGGCCAACCTCCCTTCATAAGGCAAGCCCTTCAGTCCAGGCGGCATTCTGGTAAACCTTCTTTGTACCCTCTCCAAAGCCTCTGTACCTTTCCTATAGTAGGGCGACCAGATCTGGACACAATATTCCAAGTGTGGTCTCACTAGGAACTTGTAGAGCTATAGCAAAACCTTGCAGCTCTTAAACTCGAACCCCATGTTAATGAAAGCCAAAACACCATATGCTTTCTTAATAACCCTATCCACTTGGGTGGCAGTTTTGAGGGATCTATGTAATTGCACACCAAGATCCCTTTGTTCCTCCACACTGCCAAGAATCCTGTCTTTAATCCTATTATCAGCATTCAAGTTCGACCATCCAAAATGCATCACTTCACATTTATCCAGGTTGAATTCCATCTGCCATTTGTCAGCCCAGCTCTGCATCCTGTCTATGCCATGTTACAGCCTGCAATAGCCCTCAATACTATCAATGGCACCTCCAACCTTTGTGTCGTCTGTAAATTTGCTAACCCAAATTTACTAGCCTTGGTGTGTGTCCCGGGAACAGACTGTAGAGCACAGAATCCTGTATCCAGAGTTGCTTGGGAAGAAGCTCAACTAAAACCACTTCGTTTCTCCCGCCACAGTACATACTATACAAACAAATTGCTAGTTCATTTGATTGTCACTATACCTCCATGGTTAGCTGCCCAACTCGACCTCAGAAGCAAATGTTGACATTTTAAGGCAGGTCTGCTTATGGGCATTGGCTGTTCAGTTGCCACTCTAAACAGATGACACAAAATTTTGTTTTCAATTACATACAACAATATCGAATGCTTAACCTTAAAATCACCCCATAGCTCTTACTATTCGATATGCATTGCTAATTTTGCAAATAATACTATTTCAATTTTATTAACGTCATTACATTTTCTTCATTGGGCCATTTTGACAAATAAAATTTCGAATTAGTGGCGCCTGAAACGTCAACTAGCTATCACGAGTAGCCAAACATCTTTAAGTATCAAGTTGAGTAGCTGTTTTGCTTTTAAAAGATGTTGGGTTAAAAGTAACAGCAGCCTAAAAGTGTGCCACAATAAACCCCAAGCTTTTAAGGTTAGTGATGGGATGACGTGCCAAAACATCGATCCTTGCCAGTGAGTTATTTAAAACCATCGTGTTTTCATTCAGACACAGACGTGTAGTCTAATCTTCGTTTAGTATTCCACTCATTTACGTGACATACCGAATAGGAAAACGCACTATCGTGCATTCCTAATAAATCTTACCACTGGTTGCGTTGGATTTATTTTTAGTTTTCATGGTAAGTAAAAATCAATTGCAGTACAGGTCTTTGCGCAGAAAATACAGCGGATTTTTGACATTCTGCTCAACCAGTTTTGAAGGTTTTGTCAAGGGATGCAAGATGGGACAATTTCCCTACTTTGTAATCCCGGAATAGCGCCAGCACCGTCCTTGCAGATACGCCGTTCAGTTGTTACTGACAAAAGTCTTCCTCAGCGCTGTGTTACACAGCCCCTTCTACACTGATCAGGACCATTGCAACAAATGTCAGTTTGCTGAACGGAACGGCAAATATTTCATTTTACCCTATTGGTGGGGGGGGGGGGGGGGGGGAGAGCCAATCAAACCGAACGAAAAAGGTAAAGGACAGACCAGCCACCGAGCGAACGAGCCAAGTCCCGCCTCCAGATATAAGCTGGTGTTCAGTCTGCAATATCAGCAGGCAGTAGCAGCTTGGGGCGGAGTATGGGCAGCGTGGATGCTTCAAGTCAAATCCGTTGTATTCGGTCAGGATGTACTCCCACGGGTTTTGTGTATTTTTGCAACTACATGGTGAAAGCGTACCTTTGGACAAAAGCTATAATATCAAAATCCAGAGAAAGGTAATACACATGTACATACAATTCTTATATTTCAAAGTTGCCGGTGTGCTTAGTCCTTGCTCGGATTGTTCATTTGTATGGGGTTTTTTTGTAGGATGCTGAGGGGTGAGTTTTCGTGGCTTGAAACTTAACCTGATGACAGATTTTGCTCTTCCAGTACCACTAATCCAGATTTAAGACGATGTTAATACACCCAGCTTCCAAAAGTCTTGCAGCACTCGCTCACACGTTAGCCACGGTTTAGGCTTTGCATTTCTGGTGAAGGGCATTGCCTATATACATCAGCGTGATCAAAGTTTTCTCGCATTCTCTCAGGTATTTACTACACTCCCATAACTTAGTGTCTTAGATCTTAGTTGAGTTTAGCTTCAGTTTCGAGTCAGTATAATTGGCTGATCGCAATGTATTTGTGCATTTTATAGAGTTGCACTTTTGCAACCATTTAGATGCGTTAAGGTGTCTAAACGTTTTTAAACATCTTTCTGAAATCCGTGTCCCATGAATCCCCCTCCACTTTTCGCTAAACCACTGACTCTCCATCATCCGTTCGTTATTTATTTTCTCACGACACGTCGCCTTTTATATGTTGTAATTTTCCCTTACATCCTGTAAGTTTCGAGGTCAAAAGTAACCAATCAAACTCACTGAAAATCATCTAGCAGTAGTCATTTTTAAAAAAAAAGTTGTCAAAATGTTGATATTCCGTCAGCATATGAGTCAGTCGCCTGTTTTAAGATTCCAAGTCCAGTCTTGTTAAATTATTCAGATGCACATGAATGCAATTAGTATGTGGTGCTGCATTCAGCAGTTTCAAAGCACGTTCACTAGTTATAAACGCAAGATAATAATTGTTTAAATGACATGGTATTTATCTGATAGAATGGTCCTTTTTGCAACATTAGCAGCACTCTATAACTTGACAAGTTTAGGGTAGGTGAGAGGGACCCCGATGAGCGAGTATGGGAGCTGCAGAAACGTGTCCCCAGCAACTCCTCTCCCTGGGCAGCTGGCTCGGGCAAGAAGTTCTGCGGTTGTAAACCAACAGCATGTATTACCAGAGGTACCCGGAAAGTGAGGCCCCCCTGTTCTCAAGCAGAGAAAGGAAACTACAGAGAAAGGAAATCGATAGTTACATTCGGGAAGGAATTCTATGAGGCTGCAGTTGTATTGTTAAATTGTTAATTTAGTTATTTGGGCATTGGTGAGAGATATCGACGTGTTCATTGTTAGTTCATTACAACCATTATTCCGATGTGAGTCTGTTAGATCCGTCCTAAAAGTGGTATAATGCTTTCAGGGTGATGACTATTATTGCCTTTTCTTCTGATTCGCCCTTCTACTTTGTTCCAAAGGGAATTCATGGGCCAGCGGTGAAAATTCCCGGGTCAGCATTGCTCCCTGGACCATTTCTCATCCGTGCTCTGCCTTTCTTTCCAACTTGCATTAGAAACATCGCTGTTCATAAACCCTGCAAACAGTTCTTTCAAGTGATTGGAAACAATCTATTTCCTTTTTAAATTATTAAATGATTCGTTGTTAAACATTTCAGCGTTTGATTTTAATGGGTTCTGTTGTTATATAAAGTCAACAGTCCGCTTTCTCTCTAAGATATTCAAATGCCTTGGGACAATATTTTCATTATTTTGCGTGACTTTACCAACGCTGAGTAGCAGGAAGGATGCTTAGTGCAATCCAAGGATAACTTCTTACGGTCCAAAATTAGCTGGAAAAATAGTGGAGAATTCATGGGCCACTGTATAAGAAGCTTCTCCATCTTAAGCAATTTATTTCAGGGCAAAACTATGGCATAGATTTTAAATGACCCAGACATTGAAAATTTTACCAACTCCACCATTTGACTTGTAAAATCAGAAGTACGTTGTTAACTCCCCCAGTGAGTGTGAAACAGTTCCTGGATTTGCACCATGATTATGAATCATTACTGAAGAAAGTTAGGATTGCATTTCAAGGCGAAATGGGGTGATTTATAGTCTTGGAAGGTCACTGAACCCCGGAGGCTCAAAAAGGGAATGCATTCAAACTGTGAACTCTTACAGAAAGTGCAGTATTCGCCCACAAGCTTTCAACATTTAAATATTTATGTTTTCATACTTTTTTCTGAACATCCTGTCTACTTTTTCTTTAGTTTGTTTAATTCACATATCCTTTGCCTAATGTTTGCTGTTTTCTTCTGGTTCTTTTGCATTTACTCAGTACCATTATTTGGCAAGGTCCCAGATGTCCCAGTTCAACATCTTTTTATGTTAGTAGCTCACACTCCAAGCAATAATTAGAGAAATCATGGGACTCAGTGGTGCTGCATCAAAATCCCCGACTCCAACACATTTTGGGACAATATAACTGTAAATAAGTGAGTTCTGACAAAAAAATCATTGATCTAAAACTTTCTCTATCCATAGCCACTGCTTAACATGAAGAGTTTCTTGTTAGTATTTTCTGTTTTCTTTTCAGTAGTATTCCCCAGTAATTTGCTCTTATAGTAGATGAGGTGTTATTCTGTAGTGCAGATGTGAGATCTATTGCCTGGCAGCAGTGTGACACATTAACCATATTAAAACACAGTCACTTCAAGTGATTTTGTCTTTTGTTGATCCTCTTAACGATAATGCTATGAGTAACTACTTTAACACTTGCAACTTTTTTTTAGGATCAGGTACAAAACCCCAATGTAAATGTCACTTTTTGTTTCTGAATTTTTATTGATAATATAATAGGACTTTTGCAGTTGACAGGGTGACCCAGTAGTATATGCAGACATTGCTTCTCTTTTGTCTGGTTAAATCGTTCACTGATGAAACTTGCTCAAGTGTTGAGCCATGTTTTGAGACTTCAGCTGTGATGCAAACATTATAGAATAGTGACCATGTTATATGGAGGTTGGAAATATATTTATTACTGTCACATTAATAAATATATTTTTGAATAAATGGTATCCACTTCTGACTTATTTTTACACTTCAGTGGCCTATCCATTGACTTAACAGCTGCAATAAATGTCATTACTAAGGACAACTAGCTCAAAAATAGTGCAAAATTCTAATTTAACAGCTGAACAATGCTAATAGCACTGCAATTTCTTTTCTCACTACTCTTCAATGAATTCATCAATGGGAACTTTTTGATTTTTTTTGGAAAGAAAACATTCAATGCTTTGAAAATTCTGAGAGAGAGACAAAATTAACAGGAGGAATTTAGTGTAACCCCGTGGTATGTTTAGGGATGAGGAGGGTTATGCATTTAATGGGGGGAGAAGATGCTTTGTGGGATTGTGCCATCTTTCTGCCCCTGTCTAATTGATCCTCCCACCCAGCTGCTAACTGAGGCAGAAAATGGGGAATTAATTTTCACTGGAATATCTGATCCCACTGGCCAGCTTTCACTGCTGTTCAGATTGTGGCAGCCAGCAGAATAGGTGCACAAAAGCCCAATAATAACAACCCCTTTTGGGTATGATGGTTTGATCTAGGCAGTGATAGGAGTCCTTCATTGTCTGTGTGATTGAGCCAAGAACCTGACATCAGGAATTGGAAAAGATTGAGACCCACTCACCTGCCCTTGCCTCTGATCTCCTGCCCACTTGGTCTCTCCCTGTGACTCCCCACTGTGAGACCTCCATCCTATCTACACTCACCTGAACCCCAGGTATCTTGGTGATCCTGGGTCTCTGGTGGATACATTACCAGCATCTGTCCCATTATCAGTGCCTACAATGGGGAGTTGCTATTCCTCTGAGTCTCCTGATAGGTAGTTAACAGAGTGAGGTAAAAACAATGACTGCAGATGCTGGAAACCAGATTCTGGATCAGTGGTGCTGGAAGAGCACAGCAGCCTTTCCCAGCAGTGTGATGTGAAGCCTTTACTGGCTCCCTGACTGACAGGTGAAATCTCAGTTACCCCTATTCAATTAAATAATGTTTCTGTAGGTAATCATTCAGCAGACTATCCTTTAACAATATAAATATTATTACATTTGAACAGAGACTTTCAGAAACTTGGGACTTCCCAAAGCACTTTAATATACATCGAACTTTGGCAGTTATTGCTTAGAGAATGGAATATATAAATAGGGAAGTGTTGTTGGAATTGTACAAGGCATTGGTCAGATTACGTCTGGATCACTGTGCATAGATTTGGTCCCTTCACTTCAGGAATGATATAATTACATTGGAGGCAGTTCAGAGAAAGCTCAATAGATTGATTCCAGAGATGAGGTGTTTGTGTTATGAAGAGAGATTGAGCAGTTGAGGTCTGTTTTGTCTGGAATTTATGAGGATGATTGCGATCTACTTGAGGTACATAAGATGCTAAAGGGGATTGACAAAGTAAATGTAGAAAGGACATTTCCCCTTGTGCAGCAATCTAGAGTGAGAGGTCAGAGTTTTAGGATCTGTAGAGTTCACCCTTCCAATAGGCATTGGGTCATTGAATAAATTTGAGGAAAGAGACCGGTTTTTAATTAGTAA
This sequence comes from Chiloscyllium plagiosum, assembly GCF_004010195.1. Classification (NCBI taxonomy): domain Eukaryota; kingdom Metazoa; phylum Chordata; class Chondrichthyes; order Orectolobiformes; family Hemiscylliidae; genus Chiloscyllium; species Chiloscyllium plagiosum. The sequence goes on along the minus strand of NC_057712.1, from coordinate 6,222,000 downwards.
TGGGTTCTGGGGAGCAGCAGAAGAGTGCAATAGAAGCCAAGGTGTGATTAGCCTCAATCATACCAGGCTTGAGGGGCTAAGTTTTCCTACTCTGGTTTTTGTGTTCTTATATAGGGGGTGGGCTCAGATTAATGTGTCCTGTTGGGGAGGAGTGAACCTCAGGCAGTGCAGCATTCCCTCCTTAATGCGTTGAAGCATCAACATGGAATTTGTTCCCAAATTTGTGGAATGGGATTTGAACTTTACTTCCTGACTCTGAGGAAAGGGGATGAAGCAGTGCTAGCAACTGAACCACAGCTGACACAGCTAAGGATTATTAAGGACAAGGACCCCAGGCCTTTATCCTCCAATGGAATGTTCATTATATACAGTAACAACACAAACATACAAATGAATAGCGCAATATCTTGTAAAATTCAAAAGAGAACTTACCTCTCAGACCCTCGAGTGAGTTGCTGGGGAACAAAATACCTGTAGTTGTTCTTTGTTTTGCATTACATTCCCCTTATCTTCTCGGCAGTCACATTAAAGTGTTATTCAGTCAAATTCAGCACTAGAGCATGACATGTTGCTGTTATAGCAGTATGTTAACCATTGGCATGTTTGAAATACATCTATTCACTCCTTCAGCAAGAGATAACAACACTAATAAAACTTGGACTATATATTACTGTTACTTCTATACAAGAGGAAAAGCATATTAGTTTGGCAATCTCTTTTGAGTGCTTCCCAGATGTCAAGTGAGGCAATGTGCTTTCTGCAAAAGATCTTTGTGGGCTGGTGATCAGATGCACGTCATGATATGAGACTTTTGGACATAGTTGCAATATAGGCCATTCCTCACCTTTCAGTTGTGGACGAGTGGTTGCATCATCCTTTACCTGTGCTGACACAGTCGAATGTTGTCTATCAACTTGGAGGGTTATCAAATGCTTTCATGATGGGTTTCCAAGTCTTCACGAACACGGGTGTTCATGTTAATCATAATGCTTTCCATTTTGTGGAGCACACTGGCATTATGGTGGATGGGGTGAAATGGAGTTTGGCACCCCTAATGCTATCCCCACTGGTCTTCTGTCAGTGTATGGCAACTGCAGTATCATGAAGCAGTATTTTGTGGATAGATTTCACCCACTTCTGCATTGCAAAGTTGTTCTGGCTGTAGTTTCTCATGCTAGCATGATTGTTGACAAGTTTCTTTTACCCAACGTTATTGAGGTAACACCAATATGTGAGGTGCGAGTTTAAAAAAAACTCTGTTCAGCAATGGTGAGCTGGCATTTGTTGCAAACACCCGTCATGTCTTTTTGAAGAAAAGAAATGTGTCACCTCTTTCCTGGTCTGGCCTTTGTTACCTCTGAACCACACGGAATCAATGTTGATTTCACTAGTTTCCTGATCTCCCCTCCCCGCACCTTATCCCAGATCCAACCTTCCAACTCAGCACCAGTCTCTTAAACTGTCCTACCTGTCCATCTTCCTTCCCATCTATCCGCTCCACCCTCCTCTCCGACCTATCACCATCATCCCCACCCTTATCTACCGATCGCATTCCCTCCTACCTTCCCCCTCACCCCACTCCCTTCCTATTTATCTCTCAGCCCTCTTGCCCCACCCCCTCCCCCCACATTCCTGATGAAGCGCTTATGCTCAAAACATCGATTCCCCTGTTGCTCGGATGCTGCCTGACTGGCTGTGCTTCTCCAGCGCTACACTTTTTGATTCAGAACTACCACAGTCTGGTTGACTTTCTGAAAGGGCCTAGCAAACTATTCAATTGTTGACAAGGTGGCTCACTATCACCACCTTCTCAAAGGCAATTGCGGATTTAAAATCAATGCTAACTTTGCTAGTGACACCCACGGCCTATGGATGTATGAGAAAAGGGTTGTTGTGGTTGTGTTCGCCGAGCTGGGAATTTATGTTGCAGACGTTTCGTCCCCTGTCTAGGTGACATCCTCAGTGCTTGGGAGCCTCCTGTGAAGCGCTTCTGTGATGTTTCCTCCAGCATTTATAGTGGTTTGTCTCTGCCGCTTCCGGTTGTCAGTTCCAGCTGTCCGTTGCAGTGGTCGGTATATTGGGTCCAGGTCGATGTGCTTATTGATTGAATCTGTGGATGAGTGCCATGCCTCTAGGAATTCCCTGGCTGTTCTCTGTTTGGCTTGTCCTATAATAGTCTCACAAACTTTAATGAGAAAAGGTTGTTAATAAACATAAGAAGATTTGTGCGATTAATTGATTGTTCAAAGCTTCAGAACATAGTTTTACACCATATAGAATTGTACGAGCATAGCTCCAATCTTCAGCTGTTTATGAAATTCTGCCTCTGTTGGAAGTAAGTGCAAGGATCGCTCAGAGCAAACTCTTCCTTCTCTGGCCAACTTCCAGCGTTTGGGAGGGCACTTTGTAAAACTCTTGTTATCTGGTTAGGGCTGAATGATTTGCCAATTTTTAAACTGTAGACAGAAGACGATGGGACAAACACTTTTGGGATTGTTGCCTGGTTTTCCTACCTTTGTAAGATAGCAATGACTTTGGATTTACACTGCATTCCGGGATTATTCTTGTGCCTCAAGGATGTTTGAGGTGAGTGTTGTGAGTCAAAACCACCTAACTGGGCCTTGGTTCTTGATAGATGTCAGTGAACCAGTGGCCTTGCCAGGATTGTTAATCAATCTGTAGGTGCTTGGTGCGTGTGTGTGTGTTAGTTCATTGACACTTTGCCAGCTGGAGATGTCCTGGGTTGAAAATCGTGAACAGATTGAAATTAAGGTGGCTGGATTTAGAGAGAATTCCAATGTGTGGCTAATACCACTGGTGCTAATTGTAGGGTTAAGGCAGGCACAGATTAACGAACAGAGTTACCATGCCAAGATGTTTCATACAAATATGTACCTGTCCCAGTAAAATTGGCCTTAATGCAGAAAACCCACATACAATCACTGGATCATTAGAACATAAGAACTAGGAGCAGGAAAAGGCCATTCTGCCCCTTGAGCCTGCTCCTGCTCCTCAATAGGATCCCAATTGATCTCATTTTGGCCTTGACTTTACTTTCCTGCTCACTCTCTATAATCCTTTGAACCAATAGTAATTAAAAATCTGTCTAACCCCTCTTTAAATTTACTTAGTGCTCCCAGCATCTACTGTGGTAGTGAATTCCATGGATTCACAATCCTTTAAGAGAAGTATTTTTTCCTCATCTGTTTTAAACCTGCTACCCCTTATCCTCAAACTGTGACTTCCTATTTTAGATTGACCCACATAAAAAAATATCCTTTTTATGTCTATTTTGTCAATCCCCCCCTTTAGCATCATATATACTTCAATTTGATTTCTTCTCATTCTTCTAAATTCCAGAAAGTATATGCTCAAACTCTGTTCATAAAACAAACCCCTCATCTCTGGAATCAATTGAGTGAACCTGCCTGTAATGCAACAATGTTCCTCAAGTAAGGAGACCAAAGCTGCATGCAATATGCCCAATGCAGTCTCACTAATGCCTTGTACAGTTCCAGCAACACTTCCCTAAGTTTATGCTCTCTTTCTTTAGCAATAAATGCCAAAATTCCATTTGCCATTCTTATTACCTGCACCTGAGATGAGCTTTCAGTGATTCATGGACAAGGACACCCAGATCCCTCTGCACTGATGTATTGTTAAGTTTTTCATCATATAGATAATAAGTTAATGTTTTATTCCTTTGATCGAAATGGATAACCCCACACTTATCCAAAATATCAATATTCTTACATATAAAAGCATTGCCAGAAGTACCTGAGGCACAGTCAGCATTTCCATGACAAGACAAAAGTGAGGACTGCAGATGCTGGAAACCAGAGTTGAGGTTAGAGTGGTGCTGAAAAAGCACAGCAGGTCAGGCAGCATCCGAGGAGAAGGAAAATCGACATTTCGGGCAAAAGCTCTTCATCAGGAATTTCCACTACAATGCAAGTAGCAACAGCAACAGTAGTTGAGGACTTTCAGATTAACCATAATCTCATTGAATGGCACAGCAGCCTTGATGGGCTGATTGACCTGCTTCTGCCCCTATGTTCTATGGTCTTTACTGCTGGTGGTTCTTCAGTCCAATCTGTATTTTGGATTTCTGATTGATTTGATCAGCAAGAGTCCTGATAGTGTGGTTACTTCGGAATTCAGATAAGACCAAGCTGACCAGCAGCAAGGGGACCATCACCAGTTACAGGCTATTGTTTTCGGATGTCCCAGACCTGTAAGAGAATGCAGAACAGCAGAGAAGTGCAGAACAAAGAACAAAGAAGCAATAAAGAACAATACAGCACAGGAACAGGCCTTGTGGTCCTCTAAGCCTATGCTATCACATTTTGCCCTTCCATACTAAAACTGTCTTCACTTACAGGATCCATATCACTCTATTCCCTTCCTGTTCATGTATCCGTCCAGGTGCTTCTTGAATGCTGCTATTGTGCCAGCTTCCACCACCTCCTCTGGCAGTGTGTACCAGGCACTCGCCACCCTTTGTGTGAAAAACGTGCCTTACACATCTCTTTGAAACTTCCCCCACACCCCGAGTACCTTGACCCTGTGTCCCCTCATACTTTCCACTCTATCCATGCCACTCACAATCTTATAAAGTGCTATTAGGTCACCCCTCAACCTCCTGCTTTCCAGTGAAAACAAACCCAGTCTATCCAACCTTTCTTCATAGTGAAAATCCGCCATCCCAGACAACATGCTGGTAAAACTTTTCTATACCCTCTCCAAAGCATCCACATCCTTCTGGTAATGTGGTGATCTGAACTGTACGCAATATTCCAAGTGTGACCTAACAAAAGTTCTGTAAAACTGCAGTATAACTTGTCTATCTTGATACTCAATGCTGAATGAAAGTGAGCAGGCCATAGACCTTTTTTACTACCTTATCTACCTGCACTGCCATCTTCAGAGTTGTGTGGAGCTGCACACCCAGATCCCTCTGCAAAACAGTGCTCTAAGGGTTCTGCCATTCACTGCAGCTCCAAGGATACCATATCAGCACAGGCAGAAGATAATCTTCCATTGCTTGTTTGAAAGCATTGTTGCAAAAAGCCTCAAAAAGACTTGTATTGCCAAATGTTGCATCCAATCATGCATGCACTTGCAGCCTGCAGAAATAAGTCCTGCTGCTAAGACAGGCCGTCCTGGCTATGTTTCATCAGTCACTGTCAAAGGTACCTGCCTTGAAGCACCTTCACTTCTGGATTTGTCCAGGATTATTTGGTGATACCTGTGGGACCTCGCAATTGGTGGCAGACAGATACAGAATGCAGATGATTGATTACTTCTTTGCCATGGCCTGACAGTTCAATGAACTGTATCTTCAATAGTATCAGACAGAATAAATGAATGAGCGTGTGAGACTGTGGCTGTGATTGACTTTCCACATATTGCACTTAAAATGACCATCGATTATCAAGGGTATTTGTCAACCACCAGGCTTTCCACTCCTTTTCAATGTTCAAATGGTGTGCAAGCACAAAAAGGTGTTTATTTAGGCAAGGTGTGGAGGAGCCAGTGTTGGATTGGGGTGGATAAAGTTAAAAATCACACAACACCAGGTTACAATCCAATAGATTTATTTGGAACAACTAGCTTTTGGAACGCTGCTCCTTCATCAGCTACCTGACGAAGGAGCAGCACTCTGAAAGCTAGTGCTTCCAAATAAGTCTGTTGGATTATAACCTAGTGTTGTGTGATTTTTAACTTTATGTAGGCATGCACAGTAATCACAGGTGGCTTCCATGATGCTTTTGTCCTGCAGTAGTTCACCCTCACTATCTCTTTGCACCTCCATGTTGATTCGCCACTGCTGGCTTTGAACTGAGGACTACTCACTTAAACAGTAGCACCACTCAAATTATTGAGGAAGGAGATTTAAATAGTGGTACAATGAATGTTGTGGGCCCTTATGGTGCTGTGATAGCATCCCTACCTGTGAGCCAGGAGTCCCCGGTTCAAGTCTCACCTGCTCCAGAGGTGTGTAATAACACCTCCAAACAAGTTGATTTGAAAATGCCTACAATGAATGTTGTGTGACCACCATATTAGTCATCGACGAAGCTGTTGGCATACTGAAGGTGCGTTTAGTAAAGGAATTAAGGGTTAAAGTGAGAGGGTGGGTAAGTGGAGCTGAGGCCACGAGCAGATCAGCCATGATCTTATTGAATGGCGGAGCAGGCTTGAAGAGCCAGATGGCCTACTCCTGCTCCTAGTCCTTATGTTCCTATGTTCAGCTTCCTGAGTATGGCTGGAGGTGTCCTTCAATAGGCAGGGGCTTCAGATCAGTTATGGTGTATTGAGTTGTGCAACACATAACAATCAGGTTTGGATTTGTCGGAGGAGCACAGAGGCCTAAAGTTTCTTGATGGATCATTCTTAGGAAGGAAAAGATTGTAAGGGGGAGGAGCAGGGTAATGAGGGACTGAAACATTATTTGAGCAGCATACCACCAGCTCTACACATTGCTGCCTGAGATACCCTCATTATTACTAAGTTCAATAAAGTTCCACCTGTGAGCCATTTAACACACTTCATGACCAAATGCAAAAATCACTTTGGCTCTCCTGCACAATGCCACTTAGGCAAATCCTTTCTGCAAACAGCCTGGACTCCATTGGAATTGCCTGGGAAATTGACCATTCCAATAGGCAACTGGAACCCTCTGAAAGTATCCATTTAAATCAGGGAATTTGGAGAGTTCTGCTGAAATGAAAGAAATACCTACTCAGGAAAGTTAGATGATTAAAACATAGACTAAGACTTGGGTAACTGTTTAACTGGAGGAGAAAGTGAGGTCTGCAGATGCTGGAGATCACAGCTGGAAATATGTTGCTGGAAAAGCGCAGCAGGTCAGGCAGCATCCAGGGAACAGGAGAATCGACGTTTCAGGCATAAGCCCTTCTTCAGCCCTTCATTCCTGAAGAAGGGCTTATGCCCGAAACGTCGATTCTCCTGTTCCCTGGATGCTGCCTGACCTGCTGCGCTTTTCCAGCAACACATTTCCAGCCCCGTAACTGTTTAACTGACCCTCTAATTTAACCTGCCCAACTCCACCTTTAAACCCCCAATCCCTATTCCAATACTACTGCTTACTGTCCACCCTCCTGCCTCCATAAGACTCTCCCCTGTCTTCCAGAACCACTCCACTACTGACAGACTAGTCCCTTCTCCCTGCCAGACCCAATACCCTGTAGCTAACCTTACCTAAATACTCCAATACTCACCTGGCCCCATTTCCACCTTGCTTCATAGCACCCTACCCATGTGCCACTGCACCCACCTGACATTGTACCCACCCGACATTGTACCCACCCGACATTATACCCACCCGACATTGTACCCACCTGACATTGTATCCACCTGACATTGTACCCACCTGACATTGTACCCACCTGACATCGTACCCACCTGACATCGTACCCACCTGCCACTGTACCCACCTGACATCGTACCCACCTGACATCGTACCCACCTGACATCGTACCCACCTGACATTATACACATTGAGATCCCAAACAACTGAGACCCTGACATCCTACTTTCGTGGCATCCTGACCTCTGACTTGGCTTATACACATGCCCTTTCACAGGACTGTTAAAGTATCTGTCTGTGACACTGGACATTTAAATCATGGAATAAAGCAGCTACCACTGTGAGAAAGGGAGAGAGATTTGACTTCCCTTGAATATCCTGCACTAGGAGGGATCTGTTGCATTTAAAGTAGATTCTACATTTCTGAAGGAGCTTTGATCAGAATCTTCTGTCAGAAATGCTGTGTCCCTTTTTTAAATTTGAAGGTAGGAGTGGAGTTGCAATCTGACTGTGACCTCAAAGCTTGTCCACCATCTACAAGGCAGAAGTCAGGAATGTGATGGAATGCTCCCCATTGCCTGGATGGGGGAAGCTCCAACAACACTCCAACAAGAAGCTCGACACCATCATGACAAAGCAGCCCACTTGATTGGTACCACATTCACAAACATCCACTCCCTCCACTACCGATGCTCAGTAACAGCAGTGTGTACTATCTACAAGATGCACTGCAGAAGTTCACCAAAGATCCTCAGATAGCACCTTCCAAATCCATGACCACTTCCATCTAATAAGACAAGGGCAGCAGGTACATGAGAATACATGGAAGTTCTCCTCCAAGCCACTCACCATCTTGACTTGGAAATATATCACTGTGCCTTCACTGTTGCTGGGTCAAATTCCTGGAATTCCCTCCCTAAGGGCATTGTGGGTCAACCTACAACACATGGACTGCAGCAGTTCAAGAAGACAGTTCATCACTACACTCTCAAGGTCAACTAAGGACAGGCAATAAATACTGGCCAGCTAGTGATACCCGCATCCCACAAATGAATTTTAAAAACTGAAAAGGTTCAGTGTGCTGTATCTGCCTGGTTTAAAAGTTTGACAAGTTCTCAGTGTATATTCAAACAGATTTTGCAAAATAAATTAATCTATCTACTTTTCTTTAAGTTTGCCAATGCTATCCATTCCATAGGCTCCTTGGTTATTTGTTCCAATAAGTTGGTCACCCTACATATGAATACTTGAATCCAAATGGTTATTCAATTACATGATTTATCTAATCATTGTTGCTTTGAAATTTTAGTTGGCAATGATAGTGGATAAATGTTTGATACTCAATGACATTTTTATTGATAACATTAAGTCTGTACTGAAAAGTAAACAAGCTTCAATTGCGAATATAACCACCTGTTTGATCTTTTAGGTCTTTATCTGTTTATTATTTTACCTATTTTGATGGATTGGTTAACTATTGTGGAAGATAATATTTGAATCTCTGTATCCAATTTTACCTCGATGAGGATGAGTGTTAATACCTTACTGTAGTTCATTAGCTTTTGGGATCTTTGGGTGTTTCATGATCTCTATGTTTTAAAGTGGTATTAAATAATTCTTACTATGTCCTTCTCTTTTACAACTGTGTATTGTTAAGTAACAACTGTTGTATTTTAGGTCTAAGATGTCCATTATTTCCAAATATTAAATGGAAGCAACAAATCGGTAAGGACTTGACGACATGGTTTACGGGCAGATGTTCGAAAGGACAGCGGCTGATCATGAACTTGTCAATATAAATGTGGGAGGATACAAGCAGAGAGTTAACCAAGGTACCTTGCAGCGGTTTCCTCAAACAAGGTTAGGAAAACTACTGAACTGTGACACCGAGGAGGCTATTTTAGAGCTCTGTGATGATTACAATGTTGTGGATAAGGAATATTACTTTGATCGGAATCCATGCTTATTCCGCTACATTTTGAACTTTTACTACACTGGAAAACTTCATGTCATGGAGGAACTGTGCGCATTTTCCTTCAGCCAAGAAATTGAGTACTGGGGAATTAATGAACTTTTTATTGACTCCTGCTGCAGCAACAGATATCAAGAGAGGAAGGTGGACAAAGATTGGGAGCAGAAAAGTGATGAAAGTATCGATTCTTCCTTTGAAGAACTATCAGCCTTGGATAAAGATTTGGATAAATTTGACAGCATGTGGTGTGGGAATGTAAGAAAGAATGTATGGCTCAGATTAGAAAATCCTGGATACTCGCTTTTGGCCAAAGCATTGGCAGTTTTATCTTTAAGTGTTGTCCTTACATCCATTGTGGCAATGTGCATTCATAGCATGCACGAGTTCCAACAGTTTGATGAGGATGACAAAGAGATTGTTCATCCTGCACTTGAAGGATTGGAGATTGCATGTATAGTTTGGTTCACTACGGAGTTCATTGCAAGATTTACAGTTGCGCCTTGTCTCAAGAAATTCTTCAAAAACCCCTTGAATATCATTGATTTTGTTTCCATTCTACCATTCTACTTCACACTGGCTGTGGAGACGATGGATGAGGACAGCGAGGAGTTGGAAAACGTGGGTAAAGTGATTCAAATTCTTCGTCTAATGAGGATATTCCGTATCCTGAAGCTAGCCAGGCATTCAGTGGGACTACGGTCCTTGGGAGCCACGCTCAGGCACAGCTACCATGAAGTTGGGCTCTTGCTTTTGTTTTTAACAGTTGGCATCTCCATATTCTCTGTCCTTGTTTATTCTGTTGAAAAAGATGAAACTGAGTCAGGCCTTCATAGTATTCCAATGAGCTGGTGGTGGGCAACCATCAGCATGACCACAGTTGGGTATGGGGACACATATCCAGTCACTCTATTTGGAAAGCTCATTGGCACCGTCTGTATTATATGTGGGATTTTAGTAGTGGCGTTGCCCATCACTATCATTTTCAATAAATTTTCAAAGTATTATAGGAAGCATAAAATGGTGGATATTAACCACTGCAATGCAGAACTTGCAGAAGATTGTTCCTCACCTTACATGAATATTCGAAACATATATGCCAAAAATATGCATTCTCTCATAGCTAGTATCTCTTCTATGGTTAGCACCAATGCCAGTGACGATAGCACCATAGATGCCTCTAGCATTCGAGATCAAGAAACCATTCAGAACATTACTGCATTTGAGAACTGTTCAGCAAAACAGAACACTGTCAATTGACTATATTCACTGCTTTCCAATCAAAGTTGTTTTATGATTATTTATTTGTTGCATTTTGCAATACTCAGGGTATGATACGTTCGACACACAATCACTATTTAAATGATTGTAGTAGCAAAATGGAAATGAAAGAAGCATGTGAATCAATTTCCTGACTTCTATTTTATGCAAGTATACATGTTGTTAGTGTTTTGTCTCATTCTAAAATAAATGACAATGCAATAATAAACTAAGTAAAATGAAAACATAATAATGATTGTATGCCTGCAGGAATATATGATTTGATTTGTTATTCATTTTAGCAACAAGATGCAAACCAGCATAAATTATGACTGCATCTGTTTAGGAATAGTTTCCATTTCTTAGATGCGTGCAGAAAAGACTGCATGAAAAAGAAGAATATAAAATTTTAAAAATCTAATATATTCTGTACATTGGTTAACGTAATAAAGAACTTAATAAATATCCATTTAACGTACCTAGAGTAATGTGCTTTGTAATGAGATATTATTCAAAATACACAGACTACCAAGTTAACAGTCAATAAGAACAAAAAAAATGATCATCTCAAATTAAAAGTAGTCATCTCTCTATAAAAGTTACCTTGGGAAGTTTTATGTTTGTTTCGAGTTTGCAGCAGAATTCACTTTTTCACCAAGTACAAAGTGCACAGATACCTTATTTTCACAGTCACCCAAAGCTTGGCTTTGAAGTTGGAAGGTTCTAGATGCAAGCAGAATTCCATTGCTGTCAACCTCGGTTCAATTGTAGCAGAAGTTAAGAGTTCAGGTTCTACTTCTGAAACTTGAATAGGTAATCAGCATAACATCTCTGTGAATTACAATGAAATGATAACACTGAACAAAATGTGTTGTCATTATTTCCTTGCTGTTTGTGGGATCATGCATTGTACAAGACGTACGCTGCATTTTTTTCACATTTCAACAGTGACTACCTTATTGACTGGAAAACGTTCGAAATGACATAAAAGGTGTTGTGTAATTACAGTTAAAAAAATCTGAATCTCCCAAAAACACCTCAAAAACTCAGTTGATATTTGGAGCAGGCAAATGAGAATTGAGAATGTATAAAGACCTTTTTGGTTTCCTGGCGTTTCACTTAAACTTTGTGTTCAATTTGCTTTAAAATAACCAAAGTCTGGAAGGATAACAAGAGTAAATCAGACAAAGTTCAGTCGAAGTGAGTGTGATTCATTTTTGAAGATATTTCATTTTTAAACAAGGGATTACTATATTAAGCATTTCCTAGTCCACTCATCTCAGTATTTTGATCTTGATTTCAGCTAGTAGATTGATTAGAATCAAGGTCAAATATTGAGGTCAGCCTGTGGTGTGTGATCTATTAACTCAATCTCTGCAGTGAAAATAACTATAATGGATTACATTTGAAAAATAGATTTTACAACATTGGAGTTTCCCTAAGTTTTTATCTTTTACATCTATACAAATGGATTGTGACATATAGCAAATTTGTGAATTTGGTCCTTACTGAAAACTACTCACACGGAGTATGAAACTGCAATCGAAAAGATACAATTAGCATAGAGGATTATCAACAAGCAGGCTAAAATTTATTCAAATCAAGGATTGCACAGACCTTGCACAGATGAAAATGCAATTTCCAACTGTTTGAACTTGGAATGTATATAAAGTTATCAGTTACTCCATTAACAAAAAAGGCTGGAATTTTTCTTTGCCTACTCCTGCCCTCAGTTCCTTTTTAACTCTGCCAAATTGAGAACTCTTTCCCCTTTGGCAGCAATATGCAAGGTCCTCCCAGGGTTGGGGGTTTGATCACCTTTCTTGGGATCAGACTCCCTCTGTGGTCAGATGTTGTACTTTCCAACTGTTGAGAATCAGAGTCTGGACCTGTTCTTCACCAGAATTGGGGATTGGAGTGACACGCACACACACACACACAAACCAGCTCTAATCCACCCCCTGGAAATCATGTTCCCGCAAAGCTTCAGAATAGCTCCCCCCACCCATATTAGGAATCAGATCCTTCTTGTCACTAGGACTAAAACCCATCCCTCCATCTGGTTCTGGATTAAATGTGCCATTCTCTGAATCCTGTTTCTACAATTTGTTCCCGAGTCCATATCACCCACCAAAAGCCAAAATTGCCAATCATGCTCACCCATGCATAAGAAATTGTCAAAGATGAATGAGCACAGAACATAGAACAGGACAGCACAGCACAGGCTCTTTGGCCCCTGATATTGTGCTGGCCTTTTAGCCTACTCTCAGATCAGACTAACCTACATATCCTTCATTGTACTATCATCCATGTGCCTATCCAAGAGTCACTTAAATGTCCCTAATATATCTGACTCTACTGCTGTCAGTGCATTCCACACACCCACCCCTCTCTGTGTAAAGAACCTACCTCTGACATCTCCCCCAAACCTTCTTCCAATCACGGTAAAATTGTGCCCTCTCGCGATAGACATTTCTACCATGGGTAAAAAGTCTCTGGCTATCCACTTTATCTATGCCTCTCAACATCTTATATGCCTCTATCAAGTCATCTCTCATCGTTCTTCACTCCAATGAGAAAAGCCCTTGTTCCCTCAACGTTTCTTCATAAGACATGCCCTCCAGTCCAGGCAGCATTCTGGTAAACCTCCTCTGCACCCTCGCTATAGCTTCCACATCTTTCCTATAATGAGGTGACCAGAACTGATCACTATATTTCAATTGTGTCTAACCAGGCCTCTATAGAACTGCAGGATAACCTTGCGGCTCTTAAACTCAATCCTCCTGCTAATGAAAGCCAATACGCCACACCCCTTCTTAACAATCTGATCAACCTGGGTGGCTACTTTGAATGATAGAGGGAACCTCTGATTTCTTTTCTAAAACTTCACCATGACTAACCCCAACACCATCCCTCCCCAACCCACCCCAACACACGTACATTACCCTATCTTGCTAAATCTAGTACCAGAGAATTGGAAAACTGCCAATGTGACATAAAAGGGAGAGTGGCAAAATGTCTGTAACTATAAGCTTATAAACCAATAATTTATTATTAGAAAAATATTGGATTATTAAAGAGATAAAAGCAGAACATTTGGAAAATCATAATCTAATCGAGCAGATCAGCATGGCTTTGTGAAAGGAAAATTGTGGCTGATTCATTTATTAGAGATTTTGAGGAAGTCTTGACTAGAATGGATAGAACAGAAAAGTAGACGTGTTTCATTTGGACTTGCAGAAGGCATTCAACCAAGTACCTCGCAACAGGTTAAGTTATAAGAGCCAAGGTGTGGAGGCGGTATGTTGACATGGACAGAGAATTGGTTCATATACAGGAAACAATAACTGGGGATAAGGGGTTCATTTTCAGGTTGGTGACCTGTGACCAATGTCATTCCAAAGGAATCAGTACTAGGACTGCGGATGTACTATAGCCAAACTTACAGATGATACAAAAATTAGCCATGATCTTATTGAATGGCAGAACAGACTTGAGGGGCCAAATGGCCTCATGTTCCTACTTCTTGTCATCTTTTAGGCCAATGTATTTTACCTCTCAACTTTTTTGTCGATATATGTAATCATAGCATCCAGCTAGCATTTGATATCATATTGCTTCCAATGTTCTAAATGTTATTGAGAATATTTCTGTTGAATAGTATTTATGGCGTCTAATACACAACTGAGGAGAAAATGATAATCTGACTTGAAAATAAAAAGTAGGCTTTTAAAGCACCAATTTCACAATCAACAAATATTTCCTGTGTTTATAGTATTTGAGCCTTGTTCCAGTATAATTTAATATTTTGGACTATGTTAATTGAAAACTCATAATGGAATGCCATGTAATATTTTAAAGTATTTTTAACATTCAGTGCAAATAATAGCTGTCAGAAAGCATAGTGCTGAATCACAGCTGGCCCAACTGGAATGCCTTGCTTGTGATTATGGAGCTGGATTGGATTGGGGGTTATCATTGAGACCAGCAGCAGGGAAGGCGTTAATAACATAGTTGATGCAGAGACACAGTTGTCACAGCTGGCAGGGAGTACAGTTCACAGAGATGCAAGGAAGCAATTTCCATTGCTTGATATAGTGGGCAGGGTATGTATAATTGTAACACATGACATTCATCACAGTAGGGATTGTAATATACACAACTACAATACTAGGTGTCACATCAAAGGCTGCTGCACAAAACAAGAACTCATGTGTAGGAAGTAACGTCATGGATTGAGGATTTCTGAGTACACAAGAGGCAGAGAGTAGGGATGAAGGAGAGTCGCTTTGGGTTGGCAAGCTGTAACTAGCTGAGTTTCACGGGGATTGGTAAAGTCTCAACTATTTACAATCCATATCAACAATTGGGTGAAGGGACCGACTGTATCATATCCAAGAATTCTGATGACACCAAGATAGGAGGGAAAGTAATTTGTTCAGACATGGTGTGGAACCTACAAAGGGATATACACAGGTTAATGCATCATGCAAGAATTTCACAGATGGTCAATAATGTGGTAACATGTAAACGTATTCACTTCGGCAGGAGGGAGAGAAAAAACAGCAGTTTGTCTAAATGGAGAGAAATTGCAGACTGTTATGGTACAGATGGGTTGGGGTGTCCTGTACACAAACTACACAGTTAATATGCAGGCACACCAAGTGAATACAAAGGCAAATGGAATACTAATGCTTTTCACAATGGGAATGGAATCTAAATGTCGGAGGGGAACTTTATTATGGCTGTCCAGGGTTTTTGTGAAACCAAAGCTGCATCTTAGTTTGGGGAGAGGCATTGGAACAGATCACGTTCTCTGTGTCTTCTCTGTCCCATCCACAGGAGGATAGTTCACTCAAAGCTGAAAGAGGGTTAAATTGGCTAGCTGTTTAAGGGTCACTGGACCCAAAATGTTAACCACTTTCTCGCCACACATGCTGCCAGACCTGCTGGGTTTTCCAGAAGTTTCTGATGTTGTTTCTAAGTTGGCTTATAGTAGGACTTCTACCAAAAACCTGGGATGAGATCCCACCTACAAACTCATTCCTGACAAAATCAGAGCTCAGTCATGGGGAGTGCAAATAGAAACCTGACAAGGTCAGAAGTGGGGATATCCATCAATGAATGAACGATGTTCAGCACCATTCACAACTCCTCAGATACTGAAGCGGTCTATGTCCAAATGCAACAAGACCTGGACTGTATCCAGGCTTGGGCTGACAAGTGGCAAGTAACATTCATGATGCATAAATGCCAGGCTATAACAATCTCCAATAAGAGACAATCTAACCATTGTTCCTTGACATTCAATGGCATTGCCATCACTATTAACATCCTGGGGGTGACCTTTGACCAGGAACTGAACTGGACAAGCCATATAAGTACAATGGATATAAGAGTAGGTCAGAAGCGAGGAATTCTGCAGGGGTAACCCACCTCGTGCTTCTCTAAAGCCTGTCTACCAACTACAAGACAGATGTCATGACTGTGATGGAACACTTTCCACTGCTTCTGCCTGCAGCTCTAACATCAGAGGCAGGATAGTTAAAAAGGCATTTGACACAGTTGCTTTTATTGCTCAGTCCTTTGAATATAGAAGTTGAGAAGTCATGTTGAGTTTGTACAACATTGATGAGGCCTTTTCTGGAATACGTGTCCAGTTCTGGTCACCTAATTGCAGGAAGGATATTATGAAGCTGCAGAGGGTTCAGAAGAGATTACCAGGATGTTGCTGGGGATGGAAGATTTGAATTATAAAAAAAGGGTGGATAGTCTGGGACTTTCACTGGAGCTTAGGAAACTGAGAGGTGACGTTATAGAAGTTTATAAAATAATGAGGGATATGGATAGGGTTTATTGTAGTTGACCTGAGGGAAAATGTTTTTACACGGAGGGTGTTTCACCTGTGGAATGAGCTTCCTGTGGAAGTAGTAGATGTGGATATGATTACAATGTTTAAAAGGCATTTGGATAACTATGTGAATGGGAAACGTTTGGAGGGATATGGACCAGGAGCAAGCAGGTGGGACTTGTTTAGTTCATTTTGGGAATATGTTTGGCATGGACTGGTTGGACCAAAGTGTCTGTTTCCATGCTAGTATGATTCTGTGACTGTATGAATAGGAAGGGTTTAGAGGGATATAGGCTGAATGATGGCAAATGGTACTAGACCAGTTTAGGACATCTGATTGACATGGATGAGATGGATCAAAGGATCTGCTTTCATGCTGTGCAACTCTATGCCTCTTAAGTTTAACATTATCAAGGACAAAGCAGCCCACTTGATTGGCATCATATCCACAAGCATCCACTCTCTTCCCCCACCAGCGCTCAGTAGCAGCAGTGTGTACTATCTACAAGATGCACTGCAGAAATTCACCAAAGATCCTTAGACAACACCTTCCAAAACCATCTCTCCTTCCAGCGAGACAGGCAAGGACAGCAGATACATGGGAACACCATCCCCGTAAGCTCCTCTCTAAGCCACTCACCATCCTAGTTTGGAAATATTTTCTTGTTCTTTCACGGTCATCAATTCAAAATCCTGGAATTCCCTGTCTCAGGTCAATTGTGGGTTAGAAAATAGATGGTGGTTCAGCCAGTGATGTCGACATCAGATAAATGAGTAATTAAATTAAAAGGACATGGCTGTTTCGAAATGGTGCATCTTGAGGCTTTAGTTTGGAGAGGGATCCTAGAGCCCATAAAGGTGGGAGAGGAAGGATTGGGGGCATTTAGGTTCTGTTGGCAAGTAATGCAGAAGGAAGGCAGTGGTGACACAATGAAGGGACTGCATTTGATATATACCCTCCCCTTCAAATGAATTACAGTCCACCACCCTCCAATACATTTGTCAATGGGGGCTATTAAAAACCAGCCTGCTTACTCCCACTAACTGGATTAGTGGTGCTGGAAGAGCACAGCAGTTCAGGCAGCATCCAAGGAGCAGTAAAATCGACGTTTCGGGCAAAAGCCCTTCATCAGGAATAAAGACAGAGAGCCTGAAGCGTGGAGAGATGGGTGGGGGTGGGGAGAAAGTAGCATAGAGTACAATAGGTGAGTGGGGGAGGGGATGAAGTTGATAGGTCAGAGAGGAGGGTGAAGT
>NC_057712.1:6198052-6204248 GCF_004010195.1 Chiloscyllium plagiosum | reverse complement strand
CTGCTCCTTGGATGCTGCCTGAACTGCTGTGCTCTTCCAACACCACTAATCCAAAATCTGGTTTCCAGCATCTGCAGTCATTGTTTTTACCTATTAAACCTATGTTGCTTGTTTACACAAAAAAAAGTTCACCCCAGAGTGGAATATAAAATCCAGGCCCACATCTGGAGTACTGTGTCCATCTTTGAAGGAATATTTTACACACCTTTTAGAAATCTACCTTTTAGAAATGAGAAGAATGATAGATGATCAAATTGAAATACATACGATCCTGAGAGATTTTGATGAGGTGAATACTGGGAGGATGTCCCCTCTGACAGGGGAGACTAGAAATAGGCTGCATAATTGAAAGAAAAGGAGACTCCCCTTTTAAGATGGAGATAGAGAGAAGTTTATTCTCTCAGAGGGTCTTTAGTCTGTAGAACTCTTTTTCAGAAAACAGCAGATGGCTGAATTTAATAAAGGCTGAATTGGATGGATTCTTGGCAGATAAGGTGGGGAAGACAAGTAAGTGGAGTTAACATCAAAATCAAACAGCCATGATCTTACCAAATGTGATAGCAGGCTTGAAGGCCCAAATGGCATATGCCTGCTACTCCTAAGTCTTACCATTCCCCATTTGGCATAACATAGGGCTACAAGGGTAATTTCCACCCCTCCCCCACCTTTGAGCTTAGTTAGGACCTTACTTGTCCATTGTGTGGTGTGGTGCCTCAATTCTCTTACACAAACATGAAACACTGGGCAGTGGCTAATGCTCCCTTTAAGCTGTTTGAAGGTTCTCGGTGCTCTCTGATTGACCTGCAGGCACATTGAAGTCACTGCTGCCCACAGGCCTCAGAGGGAAAGCCATAGGCAATGTAGCCAGTAGCAGGTGGGCCGGAGGCTGTTTCCAATGCCACTCTCCTGAAAAGGCAGGAGAGGTGAAGGACTACATCAATTAGGTGTGCCCTCTGTGTATTGGAAAGTAGATGTCACTCCCTCTTTTGTTGACTCCATTTGGCCTCCTCGCCACTCTCCCTGCCCCAGCACGGTGCCCAATCCTTTCCCATTCAAAAGGTCCAAGTCTTACCTGGAGCTGAATGCCATCAATAATCACACCAGCTTTCCTGATCTGCCAATTCGTGTGTGTGTGTTGTGTGTGTATATCTTGCTTCTGAATTGAGAGTCACAGACGTAGCGGGACTTTTTCTGTTGAGAATCTTGTGTGCAGAAGTGAGCTCAGGAGTGTCATGGGAAATGGATATGTTAATGATGTATATGATGCTACAACAGTGACATCCGGTGTCATTCTGCAATCAGGGCTTAAAGGACAGGAGAATGAGAGCATTACTATAGAGCTTTGATCAGTATTCTAATTATCAGAATGCAAAAACAGCTGACAGGACTCGAGAGAGGAAGATAGGTAAAGGTTGAGATTCAGTAGACTCAGGACAGGAACAGACTATCTCGGCAGAGTAAGAGTAAAGTACAGACACACAACCCAGAGAACCTGTCGAGGCAGAATCACTGAAGGGATCAATGATGCAAGGCTTCAGTCTATGGAAGTGGCACAGCCCATGGATATAGCTGTAGCTGCATGAAGTGCACCAACATCTGGATTCCTTCAAAGCAAGGAGGATGAAGATGAGAATTCTAATAATGTTTCAATAGTGTCTCAGCTTTAATGTTCACCCGAAAAACCAGCAAAGAATCTTGAAGGTGCAGAGAAATCAATATCTGTATTGAAGTATTGGTATCAGTAACTTAGACCAATCACAGAGGCATTACAGCTCAGGCGGAGGCCAATCCAGCACACTACATTTGCACCAAGTATTCAAATGAGCAACGTTACCTATTGCCAATTTCCTGCTTTTCCCCCATATCCGTCCAGATTTCTATTCAAATAATCCTCCAATATGCTTTTGAATGACTCAGTTGAGTCTGCCTTCACTACACTTCCAGGCAGTGCATTCCATACATTAACTACTCGCTGTATGAAAAGAGGAATTCTCACCTTGCATTTGCTTCCTTTGTATATCTCTTCAAATTTGCTCACTTTAGTTGTTCATCCTTTTCTGACTGGGAACATTTCTCCTTATCTGATCTATCCAGTCCCCTCATGATTTTGAAAACCTGTATCAGATCTCCTCGGGACCTTCAAGGAGAACAATCCTTTCTTTAATCTATCCGTGTAACTGGAATGTCTCATCCTGGACTGATGTTTGTGAGTTGCTTTTGGCTGCTGTCCAATGTGTTCACATCCTAGCCATTGTGTGGCCCCTAGATCTTTACACAAAACTGCACCTGAGGTCTAACATGCATCTTATCCATGTTCAACATCACCTTCTTGCTTTTGTACTCTCTATGCCGCTGTGATAAAGCTGAAGATATTGTATGCCTTATTAATCGCTCTTTGAACCTGCCCTGCAACCCTCAGTGATCCGTGCACATATGCACCCCAGGTCCATCTGCTTCTGCATCTTCTTTAGATCTGTATCCCCTATTAAATACTGTCTTTCAATATTCAACTGTCAAAGACAAATAGCAAGAAGAATGATGGTGGCATTGAATCAACAAAAGACATTGCAGACTACTGCTACCCATGGACATGATTACATCATATCCTGGAACCAGACTGGGCTGAAATTTCTAGAGCTGAATATGTCTAACAACTTATACATACACACTGTGCTTGGCTGTGTCTATGAATAAAGAAAGTGATGAAGTTTGTTTCTTCCATAAAATATACAGAGTGTAAGTCTATCATTCATCCCTAACATAGTATTTTCCTCAAAATAAAGCTATATGGTATTTAAAAGTTTTTTTTTCAACAGAGATATTCGCTAAATTGCCCATAGTGTTAGGTAAGGGGTAAATGTAGGGGTATGGGTCGGTTGTGCTTCGGCGGGGCGGTGTGGACTTGTTGGGCCGAAGGGCCTGTTTCCACACTGCAGGTCCTTGGCCTCCTCCATCGCCAGACCATGGCAACACGACGCCTGGAGGCTATATGGTATTTAAAAGTTTTTTTTTTCAACAGAGATATTCATGTACTCATGTCTTCCATGTATTGCCAATGCAATATATACTGGGTTCTTCATTCATTTATAGAACGACTCTATTGATTATCAAAACATTAAGTGGATTTTCCGGGATGATATCCCATAAGTTTATTAGTTTTCCAGAGAAAAATATATCTCATCTCTTTTTACTTAGTATTGATTATTAATCCTGATAAAGGGCTTATGCCTGAAACGTCAATTCTCCTTCTCCTCGGATGCTGCCTGACCTGCTGTGCTTTTCCAGCACCACACTCTCGACATTGATTATTATTGCTGCATTTGTACACTTTTTTTTCTTTGATTTTTGATTTTTGGATTATTGGGATCTTTTCTGGGGCAGAAGAGTCCTGTTCAAAAGGGATGGGTTTCACTTGAACTGGAGGAAAACTAATATCCTAGTTTGCTAGTTCTATTCGGGAGCCTTAATGGACAGCACAGTGGCTCAGTGGATAGCACTATTGCCTCACAGTGCCAGGGACCTGGGTTCGATTTCCAACCTCGGGCAACTGTCTGTGTGGAGTTTACACATTCTCCCCGTGTCTGTGGGGGTTTCCTCCCACAGTCCAAAGATGTGCAGGTAAGGTGAATTGGCCATGCTACGTTGCCCATCGTGTTCAGGTTTGGTGTGGGTTTGGTGCATTAGTCAGAGGTAAATGTAGAGTAACAAGGTAGGAGAATGGGTCTAGCTGGGTTAATCTTCAGAGGGTTGGTGTGGACTTGTTGGGCCAAATGGCCTATTTTCACACTGTAGGGATTCTATGATTCTGAACTAGTGTAGAAGTGCTTTTGGGGTTGTTGGGGGGGGGGGTAGAGGAGTGAAGTAGTGAGTCAGAGAGACAGATGAGGATGTTTCTGAAGTCAAAAACAACAAGTCAGAGAATGAGGGAACTCTGAAATATTCAACTGCATTTATTTAAAGCAAAGGGTAAGGCTGATAAACTCAGGGTATATATGGAGCTTGGTACTGAGGTATCACAGAAACATGATTAAGGGAGGGACAGGACTGGCAGCTCAATGTTCCTGGGTTTAGATGCTATAGGAAGGATAGAAAGGGAGGTAAGAAAAGAGGGGGAGTGGATTTTTCATTGAGGAAAACATTACTGCTGTACTCAGAGAGGATACTTCTCAGGGACCGTTCAGTGGATGGAACTCAGAAATAAGAAGGGCATGATCACCTTGATGGGATTGTATTATAGGCTTCCCAATGGTCAGCAGGAAACTGATGAGCAAATGTGTAGAGATGTCAGATTTATGTAAGAATAATAGGGTTGTAATAGTAGGGGATTTAAACTTTCCAAACATTGATTGGGACTACCATTATGTAAAGGGCTTAGATGGTGAGTAATTTGTAAAATGTGTTCAAGAAAATATTTTTATTGATATGTAAATGTGCGTATTACAAAAGGAGTAAACTCAATCTTCTCTTGGGAAATATGGCAGAGCGAGTGATGAAATGTCAGTGGGGAAGCACTTTGGGACTAGTGATCAGAAGTCTATTACTTTTAAAATTGTAATGGAAAAGGATAGGCCTTGTATAAAAGTTAAATTTCTTAATTAGAGTAAGGCAAATTTTGATAGTAAGTGACAGGAACTTTCAAAAGTTGATTGGGGTAGTCCATTCACAGGTAAAGAGATGACTGGCAAGTAGGGGCTTTCAAAAGTGAGATACTGAGCGTTCAGAGGCAGTATGTTCCTTTCAGAATGAAAGGTAAGGCTGGTAAGATTAGGGAACAATGGTTGAATAAAGATATTGAGTCTCAAGTCAAATATAAGAAGGAGACTTATGTTAGTATTGAAAACTGGGATCAAGTGAATCTCTTGAAGAGTATAAAGGATTTAGGGGCATTGTTAAGAGGAAATCAGAAGGGCAAAAAGAAGATAAGAGATAGCATTAGCTGATAAGGTTAAGGACAATCCAAAGAGATTCTATAAGATCATTAAGAGCGACTAGAGAAAGAATAGGGTCAGATAAAGATCAACGAGGTTGTCTATTTGTGAAAACACAAGAGATGGGAGAGATATACTAAATGAGAGAGTATTTTGCGTCAGCTTTTACTTTGGAGAAAGACAGGGAGGCTCGGGAATTTGGGGAAATGAAAATTGATATCTTGAAATAGTCCATTTTACAGAAGAGGGGGTGCTGGAGTTCTTAAAAAAAATGTATGTGGATAAGTTTCTGGGACCTAGCAAATGTATTCCAGGACATTGTGGGAAGTTAGGGAAGAAATTGGGGGACACCGGGCAGAAATATTTATATTATTTATAGCCACGGATGGGGTGCTGGAGGTATGGAGGGTGGATAATGTTGTGCTATTGTTTAAGAAAGGCTCTAAGGAAAAGCCTGGGAACTATGGACTGGCGAGTCTGATATTGGTGGTGGATACATTGTTGGAGATGATCTTGAGAGATAGGATTTACATACATTTGGAGAGGCAAAGACTGATGAAGGATAATCAGCTTGGCTTTGTGCATGAGAACTCGTGCCTCACAAACTTGATTGAGTTTTTTGAGGATGTAACCAAAAACATTGATGAGGCAGAACAGTAGGCTTTTACATGGACTTTAGAAAAGCCTTTCACAAGGTTTTGCATGGTAGACTGATTGGTAATGTTAGATCACATGGGATTCATGGCGAGCTTGTCAATTGGATACAAAATTGGGTTTACGGTAGGAACAGAGGTGGTGGTGGAGGGCTGTTTTTCAGACTGGAGGTCTGTGACCAGTGGTGTTTCATAAATATTGGTACTGGGTCCACTTTTGTTTGTCATTGATATAAATGATTTGGATGAAAGGGGGCATGGCTTGTAAGTTTGTGGATGACACCAAAATGGTGGTGAAGAGGGTTATCTAAGATTACAATGGGATCTTGATCAATTGGGCCAATGGGCTGAGGAGTGGCAGTTGGAGTTTAATTTGGATAAATCTGAGGTATTGCATTTTAGCAAAACTAACAAGGGCAGGACTTATAAATTAATGGTAGGGCCTTTGGTGGTGTTGAAAAATGTGTTGCTGGAAAAGCGCAGCAGGTCAGGCAGCATCAAAGGAGCAAGAGAATCGACGTTTTGGGCATGAGCCCTTCTTCAGGAATGAGGAGGGTGTGCCAAGCAGGCTAAGATAAGAGGTAAGGAGGACGGACTTGGGGGAGGGGCGTTGGA
>NC_057712.1:6182255-6197830 GCF_004010195.1 Chiloscyllium plagiosum | reverse complement strand
GTAAATGATGTGTGTGGAGGTGCAGGTGAATTTGTGGCGGATATGGAAGGCTCCCTTGGGGCCTTGGAGGGAAGTGAGGGGGAAGGTGTGGGTGCAAGTTTTGCATTTCTTGTGGTTGCAGGGGAAGGTGCTGGGAATGGAGGTTGGGTTGGTGGGGGGTGTGGACCTGACGAGGGAGTCACGGAGGGAGTGGTCTTTCCGGAATGCTGATAGGGGAGGGAAGGGAAATATATCCTTGGTGGTGGGGTCTGTTTGGAGGTGGTGGAAATGGCGACGGATGATACGATGTATCTGGAGGTTGGTAGGGTGGTAGGTGAGGACCAGTGGGGTTCTGTCCTGGTGGCGATTGGAGAGGCGGGGTTCAAGGGCGGAGGAGCGGGAAGATGTGGTGGATAGCATCGTCAACCACGTCTGAGGGGAAATTGCATCTCCTCCACTTCCCGCTCCTCCGCCCTTGAACCCCGCCCCTTTAATCACCACCAGGACAGAATCCCACAGGTCCTCACCAGTCCCTACTCCCTACCTTTTAGCCTGCTTGGCACACCCTCCTCATTCCTGAAGAAGGGCTTATGCCCGAAACGTCGATTCTCCTGCCCCTTTGATGCTGCCTGACCTGCTGCACTTTTCCAGCAACACATTTTTCAGCTCTGATCTCCAGCATCTGCACCTCACTTTCTCCTTTGGTAGTGTTGCCAAACAGAGAGACCTAGGGATTCAGGTACATAATTCTTTGAAAGTTGCAGCACAGGTAGACAGGGGGACTAAGAAGGCATTGGGTATACTTACCTTCATTGCTCAGACCATTGAGTATAGGAGTTGGAATGTCATGTTGAGGTTGTGCAGGATGTTGGTGAGGCCACTTTTAGAGTACTGTGTGCAGTTCTGGTTATCCTGCTATAGAAGGATATTATTAAATTAGAGAGGGGTCAGAAAAGATTTACCAGGATGTTGCCAAGACTGGAGGGTTTGAGTTATAGGAAGAGGCAGGAAAGGTTAGGATCTTTTTCACTGGAGCATAAGAGGTTGAGGGATGAGCTTATAGAAGTTTATGAAACCATGAAGGGCATAGATAAGGTGAATAGCAAAGTTCTTTTCCCTTGGGTGGGGGAGTTCAAAACTAGAGGGCATATTTATGAGTTGAGAGGAGAAGAATTTAAAAGAGATCTGAGGGGCAACTTTATCATGCAGAGAATAGTTTGTGTGTGGAATGAATTGCCAGAGGAGGTCATAGATGCACTTACAGTTACAACTTTTAAAAGGCATTGGACAGATACATGAATAAGAAAAGTGAAACTGGTTTAGTTTGGGAAACTTGGTCAATGTGGATGAGTTGGACCGAAGGATCTGTTTCCATGCTGTTTGACTCTATGACTACTTTTTAAATGGGCTGTTCCTTAAGCTTATCAACATCAGTATTTCTCTGTGTATATCAGTATCACAATTATATGCAAGTAAGTTCGGTTTTATTTTAATTTCGTGATTTAGATGATTAAGTTTCAATGTTATCTTTCTCCCTCCTCTGTTGTCCATCTCAAACCTTTGAATATAGATGTGATGCTGGTACATTTCCCGTTGAGATTCACAGTGAATTGTGCAGAATATCTTTGGATCACTCCAATCTTATTTACATCTCTCATCACGTAGAATTCCACACATAACCTGCAACTCCAGCATTAAACAAATAAATGTTTGGCAAGCTATGACTTTCATATTTTTGTCACAACAACAAAAATTCCTCATTGGAAATTCAAGAGCCCTGTTTGCTCTGGATGATGTCTGCTGAATATGAAATCCCAATTAAGATTGTTTTGAAGGTGAAGCTACAAGTACGTGTTTAGACTTGTCAGAGAACTTGATTGCTGAACTTAAAGGTGATGGATCCTTTTGGTTGGTAGTACACAAGAGGTAATATTTTTAGCATTGTATCTCCTTTCGGTCCTGCCAATTTTGGAATTTAGGAAGATCATCTTGCAATAAGTTGATATAATCTTGAGATTTCTGTGACATGTAAACCACACAATGTTACAACCAGTCTGGAGGCAATGTTCCTTGATTTGTTACTGATCCAGATAGAATGCACACAATTGTCAAGTTCCCAGGTGAGAAAGGTTAACTGGCTCCCACTCTTGGTCGGTTCTAACAAGGTTACATTAAAAAGGGATCCTTTCCGTTATGAATTCCTTTCTCCCACGTCAAATTAATTTATCTTTTCAAAAGTAGCCAATTTAACCAGGCTTTCTTGAGTTAATGAAAGAGTGAGTTTATTAGTTACTAAACACATAAGACAGAATATCGTAACCCATGTATACAGTGATTAGAAGTAAGAAATGAGTCTTAGAAAAGATAAAAGTAAAACAAAAGACATATACAAAACAGTCTCTCAAATCTGTGAAGTGCAAATGATGGAATGTTGTGGCCTTTATGTTTGTTGGTACCAGTAGCATAGCTGTTGGTAGGTGAGTAGTTGATTTTTAAATCAGAAATATAAATCAAAGTTTGTGCGAAGATTTGTAGCTCGGGTGCTCATTGCTGTGGTTCTGTTTGCCGAGCTGGAAGTTTTCGTTGCAAACGTTTCGTCCCCTGGCTAGGCGACATCATCAGTGCTTGGGAGCCTCCTGCGAAGCGCTTCTTTGATGTTTCCTCCGGTGTTTATAGTGGTCTGTCCCTGCCGCTTCCGGTTGTCAGTTTCAGCTGTCCGCTGTAGTGGTTGGTATATTGGGTCCAGGTCGATGTGTTTGTTGATGGAGTTTGTGGATGAATGCCATGCCTCTAGGAATTCCCTGGCTGTTCTCTGTCTGGCTTGCCCTATGATAGTAGTGTTGCCCCAGTCAAATTTGTGTTCCGTGTTGTCTGCGTGTGTGGCTCCTAAGGATAGCTGGTCGTGTCGTGGCTAGTCCTTTTGGTTGTGGTGTGTCCTCGTTCTGTGGTCTTTCTCTTAGGCATCTGTTGTTGAAGTTGCGCGGGTATCCGTTTTTGGTGAATACCTTGTATAGGTGTTCCTCTTCTTTTTGCAGTTCTGGTGTACTGCAGTGTGTTGTGGCCCTTTTGAATAGTGTCCTGATGCAGCTTCGTTTGTGTGTGTTGGGGTGGTTATTTTCATAGTTTAGGACTTGGTCTGTGTGTGTGGCTTTCCTGTATACCCTTGTAGTGAATTCTCCGTTCGGTGTTCTCTGTACCATCATGTCTAGGAATGGGAGTTGGAACCAAACCTCCTCCTCTGCTTTTGGCTGCACTTCAGTCCCACGCTCCTGATCTTTGTGCACCCGGTACGGAGGAAGGAGGGCAGGTCTGAAGACCTCCTCGTGGGTCTGCTCCTGGGCCTGGCCAAACTGGCCATCAACAGGTCGAGGCAGCGGGCTGTGGAGGGGATCGTTAGGGCCGACTGCCTGCCCCTCTTCCGCGGTTACGTTAGGGCCCGGGTGTCCTTGGAGAAGGAGCACGGGGTGTTCACCAACACCCTGGAGTTGTTCAGGGAGAGGTGGGCGCCACAGGGAATGGAGTGCATCATTTCTCCCTCCAACTCTATTTTGATTTAGTCCCTACCCTCCCCTTCACTGTTTTGATCACTCAGCACTGCCCTTTGATGTGAAGGGCAGTGTTTGTCACTGGCCACCCGGGTGTTTTCCTGTCTTCCTGGTGGTGGTGGAATTTGAATAAAGATTCGTGCACTTTGTGTCTTTCACTGTGTCTCACACCTGCACACACACACCATGGGTGCTGGGGATAAAATAAGCACTACCGCACTTAGGCGGTACTGTGGGGGGGTAAAAAAAGAAAAAAAAACTGGAAATTTTCCGAGAAAAAAATAAAAAAAAATAAACAGGAGTGAAACCTCCTCCTCTGCTTTAAAAAAAAAATTCCCCCAGGCTGACATTTACGCATTCGTTTGTCTGTCCACTTGGTTTTCTCTCTCTCTCTCTGGGCTCTTCCTCCACTTAACATATACTACTTGCTCCCCCACCCCATCTTTTCTTAGCTACCATCCTTTCTGATGAAGGGCCATAAAATGTTAACTCTGCTTTCTCTCCACAGATGCTGCTTGACCTGCTGAGTTTTTCCAGCAATTTCTGTTTCGTGAGTCTGGGGCCTTGAATAGGGAGGAGGGACAAAGTAAATTAGCAAGTCCATCAGTGATCCAGGGTTCGCAATCCATCATCACGTCAGTTATCATCTCCAAGTAGTCTCACTTCTTTTTAACCTTGTTGAGAAGATTTTTAAATAATCTAAGTCAAGAAGAATATCAATCCCTTGAGGTATCTCCTGGAAGACAGCTGTAATAGAGGGGTGATTCCCCATCACACCCAGTGTGGTGCGTTCCAATTGATGAGTGATTTGTTCAGATTCAGTTTAATAATATCCTTTTGAAATTCTTTTGAAATTTGATGAGGAACATTGTCAAAGGATTTTGAGAAGCTGGATATTGCCATCTGAGCCCATGCATTGCTTTTTTGAGACTTGAAGCCAGGCCATTGACGATCTGTAAAAGCTGTGTTTTTGGTGAGAAAACTTGCTGACTATCAACACGGACTGCAGCTTCAAAGTGCTCCCTGAGATTAGATTACTTACAGTGTGGAAACAGGCCCTTCGGCCCAACAAGTCCACACCAACCCACCGAAGCGCAACCCACCTACATTTACCCCTTCACCTAACACTACGGGCAATTTAGCATGGCCAATTCACTAACCTGCACATTTTTGGACTATGGGAGGAAACCAGAGCATCCGGAGGAAACCCACACAGACACGGGGAGAATGTGTAAACTCCACACAGTCACCTGAGGCGGGAATTGAACCCAGGTCTCTGACGCTGTGAGGCAGCAGTGCTAACCACTGTGCCACCGTGCCGCCCATAAATGAGAGTGAATAATGTGTTTGAGCAATTTGTAAATGATATTGGTGAGAGATGCTGGTGTTTTGTCTTTATTTCGGCTGATTCACTTCTTCTATTTGACCAGTTCAGAGATGTATCTCTGGCGCAGATGGGACTTGAAACTGGGCCTCCTGGCACAGAGATAGGAAAACTACCACTGCATTGCAACAGCTCTGCTTGGCTGACTTTGTGGGCCTACAAACAAACATAAGGGACAAGGGAAATAAGGAATGCCCCAGTTAAAGATTGTTCAAGTGCAATCTCCTGAGCAAATCATCTTTGGACAACCTCTCAATCCAGGAACCAATCCAGTGAACATTCATGGTGCATTTTACTTATGACTCAGTATCCTTGCCGCTCAACATAAGACTAAACAAACTTCCTATAGTTGCAGAAAAGGAAGCAGCTGTGAACACGGAGTGTTTGTTGCCCATCTTTTCACGATTCCAATGAATTTCTGTTCAATCTTCTCACCTTCATTTTGATGATAAATTTCCAGAATCTTAGAAAATCCATGTATACTAAATTAAACGTAAATGCTGTCACGTAAACGTCGCGTGGTCCTCAGTGGTTAGCACAGCTGCCTCACAGCACCCAGGACCTGAGTTTGATTCCACTGTCAGGTGGGAGTTCCCACACTTTGTACGTGTCTGCATGAGTTTCTTCTGGGTGCTCCAGTTTCCTCACACACTCCAAAGATGTGCAAGTTAGGTGGATTAGCCTTTCTAAATTGTCCATAGTGTTCAGGGATGTGTAGGCTAGGTGCATTAACCATGGGAACAATAGGGTTATGGGGGTAAGGCAGGAGGATGGGCCAGGTGGGATGATCTTCAGAGGGTCAGTGTGGACTTGTTGGGCCAAATGGACTGTTTTCACACAGTAGGGATTCTATGGAAAAGTCTCATAAAAAGCCACTCCTTAAATATTAGATTAGGTTAGATGTTCTACAGTATGGAAACAGGACCTTCAGCCCAACAAGTCCAGACTCATCCCCCCATCCTATATTTACCTCTGATTAATGCACCTAACACTATGGGCAAGTCAGCCTGGCCAATTCACCTAACCTGCACATCTTTGGATTGTGGGAGGAAACCAGAGCACCCGGAGGAAACTCATGCAGACACGGGGAGAATGTGCAAACTCCACACAGACAGTCACCCGAGGTGGTAATCAAACCCAGGTCCCTGGCTCAATAGACAATAGGTGCAGGAGTAGGCCATTCTGCCCTTCGAGCCTGCACCATCATTCAATATGATCATGGCTGATCATCCTTAATCAGTATCCTGTTACTGCCTTATCTCCATAACCCTTGATTTCACAATCCTTGAGAGCTCTATCCAACACTTTCTTAAATGAATCCAGAGACTGGGCCTCCACTGCCCTCTGGGGCAGAGCATTCCACACAGCCACCACTCTCTGGGTGAAGAAGTACCTCTCTCGGTGAGGCAGCAGTGCTAACCACTGAGCCTTGAATGGAGTTACATACATGCATTGAAAAATGCCTTAGCTAAATACAAAACTTGATGAATTGGAGCCAGTTTCCAGACCTGCTGAGATTTTCACTGATTTTAACAAACTCATGTCCAAGTATTCCTTCCCACTAAAATTCTGCCTTTGGCCCCCATTGTGGCAATATTGAACAATGTTAACAAAAAAAGCACTGCATTCATGAGTAAACCACACAACTTGGGGAAAGAGAACTTGTAAATTCAGATCATTGATAACATCATGTATCACCATACAGTGTGTTCAATAAATGAGTGAAAAAGCTTGCCAAAGATGATTTCATGAAAACAATGCTTGTTTAAGTAAAGAATTGGCTAGAAACAATGCAATTAATGCAAAATAAGACCTTGGTATTGATTTTAGGATTTGATTGTTTCTCATACTTAAAAGCTTTAAGCAGCAGCGTCGAACATCTCTGGATCCTGTGTCCGGGAATAATGGAAACTGCATGAAAGGTTTTGTGATATTTTTGAGATCTATTAGCAATGTTTTGAGAATTGGAGAGTGTAGACATAAGGAATGAAGAACAGAATATCAAGTGAATGATTGTATTTATTTACAGGTTATGGATGACATTGTTTGCCTCTATGAAGGTAATGGTGGGCATTATGATTAAACTACTGTTCTCCATGCATCAGTAGATGTCCCTGAGCATAGTTAAATAAAAACGATTAAGTATTTTGACAACACAGAGAGAGGAGTAACACATCTCAATGTCAGGAGTGTGTGTGTCTTGGAGATAAACCTGAAGATGAAGGTGATACCATCTAACTGGTAGAAACCCACAGATCTGTAGATTCTGAATGTTTTGTAAACTTTTCTGAATTCCCATGAAGTATAAATTTGTTGATGACATGCAAAAAGGTACAGAAAAAGCTATAAAGAGGACACAGTTTGGTTGTAAAAAGATATTGATAGAATCAGACTGTAAACAGAGATGCAGCTAATGAAATATAATGTGATAAAATGTGAAATTGCCCATTTTGACTGGAAAAAAAAATCATATTATCTATTTGGTGAGAGATTGCAGAACTCTGAGATACAGAGGGATTTGGGTGTTCTTGTGTATGAAGCATAAAATGTTAGTATAACAAGCAGTTAAGAAAGCTAATGAAATGTTATAGTTTATCACGAGCAGCATTGAGCTCAAAAGGATTATGCTTCAGTTATACAGGGGACTATTGAGACTGCATCTGGAGTATTGTGCACACATTTGGTCATCTCATTTAAGGAAGAATGTAAATATATTGGAGTCAGTTCAGAGAATGTTTACTTCGGCTATTACATGGAGAGAGGGTGGTTGCCTTATGAGGCAGGCTTGTATCTGTTGCCTTGTAGGATAAGACTTGCATGAATCATATGGAATCTGGAGGGGTTTTAACAGAACAGATATGGAGATGTATTCCCTCCTTTGGAGGAATCTAGAACTAGGGGGTTATGTTTAAAAACCAGCGTTGCCCACTTAAAACAGAGAAATTTGAAAAATTCTTTCTCTCACATGATCATCAGTCTTTGAAACACTCTTCCTCAAAAGGTAATGAAGCAGAGTCCCTGAGTATTTTTAAGGTCGAGGATGGTAGATAGATAAAAGGGTTGAAAGGTCATTAGGAACTAGCAGGAATACGGATTTGGGGCTACACTCTGATCAGTCATGGCTTTATATAATAGTGAAATGGCTTCAAGGGACTGATTGGCTTCCTCCTATTGAAGTGCTTTGAACCAACCACAGTCATATGCCAATGTATTATATAGAATAAATGCTGTCTATTTAGGTAGACTGATACAGTGAGTATTTATGTTACCTGTCATATGCTGCTGCAAACAACCACTGGCAGTTTGAGGTTCTGGTAGAGTGCTGTAATAGGTGCAATTACATCAAATAATTAATCATAATTACTAAGACAATCAGGAGTCATAGACTCATAGAGCTGTACAGAATGGAAACAAACCCGTCCATGCTGACCAGAAATCCCAAATTAATCTAGTCCCATTTGCCAGCACTTGGTCCATATCCCTGTAAACCCTTCCTATTCATATACCCATCCAAATGCCTTTCAAATGCTGTAATTATACCATCCTCCACCACTTCCTCTGGCAGTTCATTCCATACACGCACCTCACTCTGCGTGAAAACATTGCCCCCTTAGGTCCCTTATAAATCTTACCCCTCTCATCTTGAACCTGTGCTCTCTAGTTTTGGACTCCCCTACCCTGCCTATCTTGATTGTATAAATTTCTATAAAGTCATCCCTCAACTTCTGATGCTCCAGGGAAATTAGTCCCAGCCTATTCAGCCTCTCCCTATAGCTCAAACCCTCCAATCCTGACGTTTGTGTTGCAGTGGCAGTATTCCCACCTCTGGGAGAAAGCATCTGGGTTCATGTCCTACCTGCCCCAGAGATGTGTCAGAAGATGCCTGAAACGTTTGATTAAAAATATCTATCAGGGAGCCAAAGACAAGGCATCTCGTCCCATTGTGATGTGAAGCAGGAATCCCAGTTCTCCATCCAAACAACATGACATCATCAGAAGGGTGAAGCCTAATGCAGTCTCCAATATTAATAATGCTTTCAGCACCACAGCTTTGTACAGCAGGATCAATAGTAAAAATTAAAGCAGACAAACCAGCAGAATGTTGTATTTGAGAGCAATGATTGTCAATAGAAATGGAAGTGGTTTTGGGCAGGTTTATTAGCAGATCTAGTCTGCAGCTACAAGATGTGTAACAACAGGAGAAAGTGAGGACTGCAGATGCTAGAGATCAGAGTCGAGAGTGTGGTGCTAGAAACGCACAGCCAGTCAGGCAGCATCCAAGGAGCGGGAGAGTCAACGTTTTGGGCAAGAGTCCTTCATCGGGAATGAGGCTCATTGTATGGGGCCTTGGTGAGACTATGCCTGGAATATTGTGTGTAGTTTTATTTGTCTTATTTGAGGAAGGATGTTTTGGCTACAGAGGGTGTGCAGAGAGTGTTTGCCTGACTAATTCCTGGGATGGCAAGGTTGACATATGAAAAGAGATTGGATTGGTTAGCACTGGATTGGTTAGGACTATATTCACTCGGGTTTAAAAGAATGAGGGGTATCTCACAGTGGCCTATAAAGTTCTAACAGGACTGGACAGGGTAAATGCAGGAAGAGTTTTCCCAATGGTGGGGGAGTCAGATCAAGGAGGCACAGGTTAAAATTTGGCATGGTCCATTTAGGATGAGATGAGGAGAAATCTCTTCATTGAGAGAGTGATGAACCTGTGGAAGTCTCTGCCGGAGAAAATAAGTGAGGCCAAAATATTGGAATGTTTTCAAGAAGGAATTAGATATAATTCTTCAGGGAAAAGGGATCAAAGGGTATGAAGAGAAAGTGGGAACAAGGTACTGAGTTAGAAGGGCCAAATGACCCACTTTTGCTCCAATTTTTTTTAATATTTCTATTCTCTATTGGCTTTAGTTTGAAGACATCTCAAGCCAAAGTGTTCCAGGCTTCCTTGCTGTAGCCAATGCATCATCTTTTACTGAAGAATGGTAATCTTCTTTAAACTCGATGTCAGTTCCCTTTACTGAGTGACTGTGTGAAGAGTGTGGCAGATGACTGTTTATTTGTGAGAACCTATGGAAAGAGCACTTGAAAAGATACTGCCAGGAGGCAGAGTCATTTATAAGATGCTTTAGCACCTTGATGATAAACTTGATAATTGTTCGAACTGACCTTGTGTGCATGTACTCTGCCTCTTCTATAGTTGGCTTTGGAAGTGCTCAACATCTCAGGTTTTCAAGGAATATTCTCTTAATTTTCCTTCTCCTTCAGATAAGAATTGGAGATGACTGCATTGAAGCATATTTGGGCTCCAAGAAAGCTAGCATTCATAAAGCTAATTTTATACTGATGACATTGAACAAATATTTTTTCACCATGTTCTACTTGGGTAGAGCTCCGTTTTGATTGGCAACCTGGGAGCAATGAATAACTATCTAAATTTAATAAAAGGCGAGGGTTTGCAGGACTGTACCTCTCCATCATGCTGCTTTTGCTGGTCAGAGATGAAACAGATAAATCTTTGACCTTCCTTAATCAAGTTTTTGTGATCTCTCTTGATGCATCAAACGATCTCTTAATTGCAAACTTGCTGATGCAGCAGTAGTCCCCCATTAATAAGCTTCAAGGAAGCAGATGCATAGCATTTTGTGCTGCAGTAACTTGGCACATTGTAGTGTCATTATACTAATAATTCATCTCATCTGTTGTTCTGATCAAGATGTTGGCATTGCTTTCCTTCTATGTGTCAGCCTCATTAGGCATCCCTTCTTTTGCCATTACTTTATGTCTGAACTGGACCAGTCTTTGAGTGCAAGTGAATAGATGGTTGAATGGGTGAGTGGGTGAATGAGTGAATGAGTGGGCAGATTGCGTCAGGGCAGATCAAGGGAATAGTCAGGCCAGGTCAAGTTGCAGAAGGGAAGGAGATGGAGTGGGAGGTTTATCAGGATAGAGGAGTTCATGAGAGGTGTCAGGGGTTTGAATGAGGAGTCTGATTCGTGGAGTTACCTATTTTGATTAGATTCGATTAGATTAGATTACAGTGTGGAAACAGGCCCTTCGGCCCAACAAGTCCACACCGACCCGCCGAAGCACAACCCACCCATATCCCTACATTTACCCCTTACCTAACACTATGGGCAATTTAGCATGGCCAATTCACCTGATCTGCACATCTTTGGACTGTGGGAGGAAACCGGAGCACCCGGAGGAAACCCACGCAGACACGGGGAGAACGTGCAAACTCCACACAGTCAGTTGCCTGAGGCAGGAATTGAACCCAGATCTCTGGCGCTGTGAGGCAGCAGTGCTAACCACTGTGCCACCATGCTGCCCACAACCCCTAGTTGTTGGACTAGGTTTAAATCTGTCTAATATTTCCTGGGTAACTACCGGGTAAATACTCCACATTTATCTGAAGTTTCCAACTCTTACTCTCAGAAAGCAGCGGATTTACCTATTGGAAGTTTAAACTTCCCAGGCAGTTTGAACTAGGAGTCCTACAAGGCCCGGATATACATCCTTAGTGATTTGTCCAGTTTCTGATGATTTGAACACCAATAGTTGTGTTAAGGAATAAGGAAGAGCATAAATAGCCCTCCATTAATGCTACCCAGTGGAAGACATGATGTGGAGGTGCTGGTGTTGGACTGGGGTGGACAAGGTCAGAAGTCACATGACAACAGGTTATTGTCAAACAGCTTTATTTGAAATCACAAGCTTTTGGAGCAACACTCAAATAAACCTGTTGGACTATAACTTGGTGTTGTGTGACTACTGACCTTGTCCTCTGGAAGAAAAGCAATTGCCTGTAAAATTACCAGCAATGAGCATTCAAGCCACATCAGCAATGTAACCTGGAAACACTGAAAACATTATTACAACTTGCACCATCTCAGAGTTATTTTCAGTTAAATTGCAGCACCCACTTGTTGGCAAACGGTAATTAAGGGCAGAATTTTCCACTCCCATGAATGGGATGGGAATGGTGGAAAATATGGCGAAAATGAAAAAGTTACAATCTTGGTGCCAGTGAAAACATTACAGATATTTCTCCTGCTTGAGGGTTAAATGGTGAGTTCAGAACCTCACTGATGAACAGTGATGATCTCATTGCCATGCACTTGCATCTGATAGATACCCGACTGGTCCCATTTCTATACACCATACAATTTCTCTCTCCTTCCTTGAGAAACTGGGTGGTGCTAATTCCTAACATGAATGTCGGAGGGGATACCTGGCAGCAGCAGCAGCTCACTGCTTGTTTCATCAGGCTTTCAGAGAAAGCGAGGACTGCAGATGCTGGAGATCAGAGTCGAGAGAGTGGTGCTGGAAAAGCACAGCAGGTCAGGCAGTATCCGAGGAGGAGATGAATTGACGTTTCAGGCATAAGCCCTTTTGCTGATGAAGGGCTTATGCCTGAAACATTGATTCTCCTGCTCCTTGGATGCTGCCTGACTGGCTGTGCTTTTCCAGCACCACACTGTCATCAGGCTTTCATCCAACTCTGATTTCATAGCAAAGTCATCTCTTGCTCCATGGACATTGTCCTCTTCCACCTTTTGTCCATGTAAATCACTATTGGCAATTCACCAGGTTCACCACAACACTGTCTGCTTTTTGACCAACTCAACAACACTTCAACCTTTTGGAACTTTACTTTGGAGCTCAGGGAACCTACGAGATGAATGCTTCTGATAGGTCACCTTTGCACACATGCATCTCAAGCACCATGGTGGCTCAGCGGTTAACATCACTGTCTCACAGTGCCAGGGCCTGGGTTTGATTCCAGCCTTGGGTGTCAGTCTGTGTGGAGTTTGCCTGTTTGTCTTGTGTCTGTGTGGGTTTCCTCCCACAATCCAAAGATGTGCAGGTTAGGGTGGATTGGGAAGTGGGGTGGGAAGGTATGGGGTGGGGGGTGGTGGAGGGGGTGATGGTAGAAGATCAGGATTGTGCGAGGTCAGTCACAGGAGGTTGGATATTAATGGTCAAGAGGATTATTAGTTGGCTTGTCCACAAAGTTCTGGGTAAAGTGGGAGTCTCAAGTCTCTGGATGGGCTTTGCTTGACTGGATCACTGAGGAGAAAGTGAGGACTGCAGATGCTGGAGATCAGAGCTGAAAAATGTGTTACTGAAAAAGCGGAGCAGGTCAGGCAGCATCCAAGGAGCAGAAGAATCGACGTTTCGGTTCCTGAAGAAGGGCTTATGCCCGAAACATTGATTCTCCTGCTCCTTGGATGCTGGCTGACCTGCTGTACTTTGGATCACTGGGGGAATGATTCCAGTGAAGGTGGGTGAGATAGTCAAGACATTCAAGATGAAATTTAAGGGTGGGATCTCACAAAGCATAGAAGGGGACATGGAGCTTCAGGACAGGTTTTTTCACAAATCAGTATACCCTGGGGACAATATATGGCCAACGAAAACATGACAAACTACAAACCCTTGGGGTCAGGGAGTAAACCTGGGACATTAATGGTGTTATAAAGGAGCAGAGCAGAAATGGAGAAGGTTAAAAGTCATCAGGGAAACAGAAACAGGAACAAAAAGGAGCAGGAGGGATGCTATCATCCAGTGTTTCCGGCAAAGTCTAAAATTCACAAATTGGAAACCTTGTCATCTTTGGTTCAAAACCAACAGCACAAGCATCATTCAAAATGGCTGCAACCAAAGTTAGTGTGAGCAATGTCAGTGACTGCTTTTGCTTTTGGGAGCAGAATAAAATTGTTTGAATTTGAGACCCTGCAAAGGGCAACTGCATATCTCCATTGACTCAGTAATGCTGAGCATCTGGTCTTACATTGCATTTCATTGGCAGGTCATTCATTGTTTAAGAATACACATTACAAATCATGGCATCAAGCATTACATTGTTCTCACTAGTTCCCTCCTTGTCATGTCAGATAAGAAAGGGTAATCAGATGCTAACTTAAACATGATGCCTGGACTTGGCATTTCTGAACTATATTTCCTAATTTACACCGGAGGCAACATTGTGAAGCTCTCATTGTTTTCACACTGAACAATAAGCAAGCAAGAACAATTTCTCAGATGTTCAAGTGTAGCATTTTTTTAGGAGGAAGCTAACATGGGGTGACGTGGTGGCTCAGTGGTTAGCACTGCTGCCTCACAGCGCCAGGGACCGGGGTTCGATTCCACCTCAGGCGACTGACTGTGTGGAGTTTGCACATTCTCCCCATGTCTGCGTGGGTTTCCTCCGGGCACTCCAGTTTTCTCCCACTGTCCAAAGATGGGCAGGTTAGGTGGATTGGCCATGCTAAATTGCCCATAGTATCCAGGGATGTAGATGAATTAGACATGGGAGTTGCTGGGATAGGGTAGGGGGATGAGACTATGTGGGATGCCCCTCAGAGAGTTGATGTGGACCTGTTTCCACAATGCGGGGATTCTATGGAACAAGATTCTGTGGTGGTCGATTCCTGTGTAGCATGAACCCTGCTTTTACAACATATATTTGGATAAGGTTACATACCTCAGTGCTCCTTATCAGGGCATGACGTTGAGTTCTTTGCCAAGTCTCAATGGCACATCGTCAGGGCATAACATGAGGCTTTGTTGTGATTGATGTGAGAGCTCAGCAGTACCATCAGTGAATGGTGTTCTTTTTCCAACAATCATCATAGATGATCTTTCTTCAATTACACAGACAAAATTGAAGGAGAGAATCATTTCATTGTCATCAGCAAGGCCAATAAATACAGCAACCGCTGCCGCCCACCAATCAGAATGAGGAGCAGCAGGAGAAGATTCCACAAGGAAATGATGTCACTCTGCATCTACTGGTCTTGCTGCCATTTTCTACAGCTCTCAGGAATACAATACAAGATGCAGATTCATGATGTCCCTGCCCATCATCACTGGACTGTGTTATCTACTGGAGCAGGACATGTGCAAGACAGGCTCAGTGGTAAGCACTGCTGCCTCACAGCACCAGGGACCTGGGTTCAATTCCAGCCTCGGGCACTGTCTGTGCAGAGTTTACACATTCTCCCCGTGTCTGCATGAGTTTCCTCCCACAGTCCAAAGGTGTGAAGGTTAGGGTGGATTGGCCATGCTGGATTGCCCATAGTGTGCAGGTTAGGTGGATTAACCAGGATAATTGTGAGATTATGGGGAGTAGGGTGGGGAGAGGGAGTGGATGCATCTGTGTGGGATGCTCTTTAGAGGGTTGGTACAGACGCAATGGGCCAAATGGCCTCTTTCTCCACTGTAGGGATTCTATGTGTTCAGAAGGATTGACTGGCAGCCCATCCCGGTTCCGTCCAGATTTTAGCTGCATTGAGATTTTATCCAGTGGCCCATTCCAAGGAGTGTCTAGGGAGCTAGAACATAGAACATAGAATATAGAACATAACAGTGCAGTACAGGCCCTTCGGCACTCAATGTTGCGCCAACCTGTCATACCAATCTGAAGCCCATCTAACCTACACTATTCCATGTACGTCCATGTGCTTGTCCAATGACGACTTAAATGTACTTAAAGTTGGCAAAGCATTCCACACTTTTACTACTCTCTGAGTAAAGAAACTACCTCTGACATCTGTCCTATATCCATCATCTCACAATTTAAAGCTATGCCTCCTCGTGCTCGCCGTCACCATACTTGGAAAAAGGCTCTCCCTGTCCACCCTATCTAACCCTCTGATTAT
>NC_057712.1:6118740-6175946 GCF_004010195.1 Chiloscyllium plagiosum | reverse complement strand
TCCCTGGGGACAGGGAGTCCAGAACTAGAGGGCATAGGTTTCGGGTGAGAGGGGAAAGATATAGAAGAGACCTAAGGGGCAACTTTTTCACGCAGAGGGTGGTACGTGTATGGAATGAGCTGCCAGAGGATGTGGTGGAGGCTGGTACAATTGCAACATTTAAAAGGCATTTGGATGGGTATATGAAAAGGAAGGGTTTGGGGGTGATATGGGCCGGGTGCTGGCAGGTGGGACTAGATTGAGTTGGGATATCTGGTCGGCATGGTCGGTTGGACCGAGGGGTCTGTTTCCATACTGTACATCTCTATGACTCTCAGTCGCCCCCCCCAACAGTATCCAAAATGGATACAGGGGATCCTGGTTGGCATGGACGGGTTGGACCGAAGGGTCTGTTTCCATACTGTACATCTCTATGACTCTCAGTCGCCCCCCCCAACAGTATCCAAAATGGTATACTTATTGTTGAGGGGTATGGATACAGGGGATCCCTGCACTGCCTGCCGGTTCCCTTTCCGTCCCCTGACTTGTAACCCATTTGCCTTTTTCTTGTACCTTAGGAGTGACTACCTCCCTGTAACTCCTCTCAATAACCCCCTCTGCCTCCTGAATGATCCGAAGTTCATCCAGCTCTCGCTCCAGTTCCCTAAAGCGGTTTTCGATGAGCTGGAGTTGGGTGCACTTCCGCCAGATGTAGTCAGCAGGGACACTAGTGGTGACCCTTACCTCCCACATTCTGCAGGAGGAACATTCAACTGCCCTAACCTACATTCCCACTATTCTAAATTCCCAAAGAGATTGTTGAAAAATAAGGAATAAAAAATAAACTCGTTACCTTACCAATCTGGCGCACAGAAGCTTTTGTTTGGAGCTGTGTAGCATCTTCCAATCATTGACCCACAAATGCCATTGATGCCATTTTCTCTAGATCGCAACAGAGCATACCCTTCCCCCATAACTTGGAGAGTCAAGCTGCTTGTGCAGTGGGATCCTCCAACATCTCCACCATGGCTTCCTGTAGATACCGGGTGCTGTAGACTGCACTCGTGTTGCTCTGACAGTGCCCTATCACCAACCTGCACAGTTCGTGATCCGATAAACCTTCCATTTCATCGATATTGATTAGTAACCATTGATCCCAAATTCTGGAGTTTTGTGCTAGAAGAGAACTCACTGTTTAACAGACTGATATCCACATGCTGAAGTAGGCAGTGAAAAATTTTCAGAGATTGCAATGTTGTTATTGTAAACTGATAGTTGAGCAGAATCACCCTTTTTTAACTTTTCACCGAAACCCTTTCAATGTCTAGAAACCAACTCCTGCCGTGGCAAAGAACCAGCACATCTTCATTAAATGAGCTGCACGAGCAAATCATCCCACACTGAAGAACAAAAAGTACCCACATATTATTTTTATAACATAACCTCATCATCAAATTGGCAGAAAAAACCCACCCAATTTAAAGACTTGCACACCAGGAGCAGTGTAACAATGACAAAATTATAGATGGGCAATATCAAAGGACTATATCAAAATGGTGTTAGTGGAAGAAATAATGCAGTTAGGCTCCTTAGTGCTCACCTCTCACTAAAAGCTTCAAGGCTCCTGGTGGAAGACATGTATTCTCTCTCAGGGGACATTTGGGGACAAAGAAGAGAGAGGCAGGTAGCTAGAGATAACAATCCCCTTCAGTGGGCCAGGAACAGAGTGAGGACTGACAGTGGGCCTGGAGTGGTGTGGGGACTGAGAGCGGGCCCGGAGTGGTGTGGGGACTGACAGTGGGCCCGGAGTGGTGTGGGGACACACAGTGGGTTCGGAGTGGTGTGGAGACTGAGAGCGGGCCCGGAGTGGTGTGGGGACTGACAGTGGACCTGGAGTGGTGTGGGGACTGACAGTGAGCCTGGAGTGGAGTGGGGACTGACAGTGGGCCCGGAGTGGTGTGGGGACTGACAGTGGGCCCGGAGTGGTGTGGGGACTGACAGTGGGCCTGGAGTGGAGTGGGGACTGACAGTGGGCCCGGAGTGGAGTGAGGACTGACAGTGGGCCTGGAGTGGAGTAGGGACGTGGAGTAGGGACTGACAGTGGGCCTGGAGTGGAGTGGGGACTGACAGTGGGCCTGGAGTGGCGTGGGGACTGACAGTGGGCCGGAGTGGAGTGGGGACTGACAGTGGGCCCGGAGTAGAGTAGGATGGTCAGTGGGTCTGGAGTGGTGTGGGGGACTGACAATGGGACTGAAGTGGTGCGGGGGTGATCAGTGGGCCCGAAGGAGAGTGGGGACAGTCAGTGGGCCTGGAGTGGTGCGGGGGTGATCGGTGTGCCCAGAGCAGTTTAGGGACTAACAGTCGGCCCGGAGTGGAGTGGGGACTGACAGTGGGCTCGGAGTGGAGTGAGGACTGATAGTGGGCCTGGAGTGGTGTGGGGACTGACAGTGGGTCCGGAGTGGAGTGAGGACTGACAGTGGGCCCAGAGAGGAGTGGGGACTGACAGTGGGCCGGAGTGGTGTGGGGACTGACAGTGGGCCAGGAGTGGAGTGAGGACTGATAGTGGGCCTGGAGTGGTGTGGGGACTGACAGTGGGCCTGGAGTGGAGTGGGGACTGACAGTGGGCCCGGAGTGGTGTGGGGACTGACAGTGCGCCCGGAGTGGAGTGAGCACTGATAGTGGGCCTGGAGTGGAGTGAGGACTGACAGTGGGCCCGGAATGGAGTGAGGACTGATAGTGGGCCCAGAGAGGAGTGGGGACTGACAGTGGGCCACAGTGGTGTGGGGACTGACAATGGGCCCGGAATGGAGTAGGGACTGACAGTGGGCCCGGAATGGAGTGGGGACTGACAGTGGGCCCGGAGTGGAGTGGGGACTGACAATGGGCCCGGAGTGGAGTGGGGACTGATAGTGGGCCCGGAGTGGAGTGGGGACTGATAGTGGCCTGGAGTGGAGTGAGGACTGACAGTGGGCCCGGAGTGGAGTGGGGACTGAGAGTGGGCCCGGAGTGGAGTGGGGACTGATAGTGGGCCCGGAGTGGAGTGGGGACTGATAGTGGCCTGGAGTGGAGTGAGGACTGACAGTGGGCCCGGAGTGGAGTGGGGACTGATAGTGGGCCCGGAGTGGAGTGGGGACTGATAGTGGCCTGGAGTGGAGTGAGGACTGACAGTGGGCCCGGAGTGGAGTGGGGACTGATAGCGGGCCCGGGGGGGAGGGGGGACGGATAGTGGCCTGGAGTGGAGTGAGGACTGACAGTGGGCCCGGAGTGGAGTGGGGACTGACAGTGGGCCCGGAGTGGAGTGGGGACTGACAGTGGGCCCGGAGTGGAGTGGGGACTGACAGTGGGCCCGGAGGGAGTGGGGAACTGACAGTGGGCCCGGAGTGGAGTGGGGACTGACAGTGGGCCCGGAGTGGAGTGGGGACTGACAGTGGGCCCGGAGTGGAGTGAGGACTGACAGTGGGCCCGGAGTGGAGTGGGGACTGACAGTGGGCCTGGAGTGGAGTGAGGTTGGTCTTTGGGCCTGGAGCAGATTGGGCGTGATCGGTGTGCCTGAAGCAGAGTGGGGACGGTCAGTGGGCATAGAGCGAAGCTGGCTTCTGGTTGTGAGTTGCTGGAGCCTGGTCAGACTACATGGAACCCCTTACAGAAACACTGTAATGTGTATTGTTTTAGCTTTATTTGTTATTTTCCTAACTTATACTATGTATATCTCTAATATAGTGCAATCAACTTTACTTTTTGAACTAAAATTCATACCTGGTACTTTGTACCTAAGATGGCACGATGTGTTGGCGACATTAAACACTTTTCACTCTACTCCTGTTTTGTAACTCGAGCAAATATGACAATAAACCTAGTTCTAATTCTAATGTTTCATACATTTCTATAACAACCAACTTAAAATCTATCCCTTTAACCATCTTTATGTTACCTGCCTAATGTCTCCTTCTTTGGTTAGCTATCCATTTCCGACTGTGTGAAGACCATTGGGTCACATTTCCTTGATAAAAGTGCATTATAATTTCAAATCATTCCTAATGTAATACTATCTGGAAAGTTAAACACAGCAGTCAAAATGCAATCCTCAATAAATGCGATCTCAGCTTAAACAATGGGTAACCGCCCAGCTCCTGGTTTATATACCAACGCATCAAAACAGCAGCGATCTGGCAAAATTAATTATAATATTGTTTAGGAATTAATGGAAGTGGTGATGCTGGCTCTGTGGTTTCCACAATTCACAAAAAAATCCTCCCGCTGCTGAACCAATTTCTTCAGTGTTCTTGGCTTCGGATACTCCAGGCAAAGGGTTACTCCCTTAACACAGCATTCAAGAATCAGTCCTCCATAGACTTTGAAATAAAGTGTCTATTATGAGAATAATACCAGGCTTAATGGTTTAATGTATAACTCCAGTAAAAAAGCACTTTTCTGTACAATAATTTTGGCAGGAAATGACAAGTAAGCAAGAACTGAAAGCCATAACAAACTTCAGAAATACTTCTCGTTGCAGCTAATGATGTCACTAATTTTCAAACTGAGGATCCTGTCTGGGTTCAATGGGTCTTAGGCAAGAAATTGTCTATTTCTCTAAAACTCACCCTTCACCACCCCCCCAAACTGAAATGAGCAATGTTAGGTTTGAAGAATTTTGTTGACATTCATTGCAAGGATATTCGGTCTATACATATTGAATTAATTCACTACTGTAGCACCAGCTCATGAAATATTAAAATGTATTGCATACACAAATCGATAAGCAGAAATAGTTGCATGAAGCAGTGTATTAATGCAGCAGGAATTTGCCCGGATGTCAAAATACATCAATTGTCATTTGAAGTGAAGTGTCACTTTAAGCACATCGTCACTAGTCAAGGATAATTTCAAAAAACTGAATTATTGCCACAAATTATTTCCCAGCATACAAGTACTCTTATCTAATTAGCATAGTAATCCAGTGCTCCTCATAAATTCCGACCAATCAGATGGTGCTAATTTAATATACGGCGCCATTAGCTCTTTGATTAACTCTTCAATCACTCAGTGAGGATAATTTATTCTTCTACCTGGGCAGTTGTTGAGTAATCAGTGCTTCATTCCAGTCTACAGTACCAATTTAGAGTTATAAATCTGGCAAGCCTTATTGATAAAAGTGGATGGCTACCAATTATGTTAGATTTCTCCCTGCCTTTTGCCTTGCACTCATTTCCATAAGGTAAAGTGGCATCTGAAATGTCAGCCTGTAATAGACAGCCTTTTGATTTAAGCTTCAATTTGGTCTGCTCTTCAATATGCCCATGTGAGCAGCATTATAGAACATAGAACAGTGTAGCACAGAAACAGGCTCTTCGGCCCACCATGTTGTGCTAAACATGATGCCAAGTTTAACTAATCGCTTCTGCCTGCCCATCGTCCATACCTCTCCAGTCCTTGCATATTGATGCGCTTACCTAAAAGTCC
The DNA here is from genome assembly GCF_004010195.1 of Chiloscyllium plagiosum. NCBI lineage: Eukaryota > Metazoa > Chordata > Chondrichthyes > Orectolobiformes > Hemiscylliidae > Chiloscyllium > Chiloscyllium plagiosum. The sequence goes on along the minus strand of NC_057712.1, from coordinate 6,170,507 downwards.
TTTAAATGCCCTTATCATACCTGTCTCACCACTACCTTGGCAGAGCGTTCCAGGCATCTACCACACTGTGTGTTACAAACCTTACTTCTCACATCTCCTTTGAATCTTTCCCCCCTTACCTTAAATGCATACCCCCCTCCCTCGTATTAGACTTGTGTAACCAACGTGCAGGTACAACTAGCTAATGTCTGAGCATGTTGGTTAATGATAATTTTAGCATGCCATGTGGTGCCATAAGGTAGTGTCTCTTCCTCTAGGTCAGACAGCGTGGATTCAAGTTCTATCTACCCCGGAGTTGTGTAATAACATGCCTGAATAGGTCGATTAGAAAATCTTACATCTTGCCCATCAGTGATATTTATGCTTCCAACATGTTCAAAACTGTAACAGCCTGGTTATTGATCGTTGTTAATTTTGGAAATAAAATTGGGAGGAATATATAAGTTGTTTCTGAAATGCTGCCAGTTTTATACTATGATAACTGTCCTCAACATCTCCATTTGATAGTTGCCCCTTAATTTCTTTTAGCAACTTTTCACTTACACATAACTATTTTTTAATCGTTACATTCTTATACACCTTTATAGATGATGCCAGGGTACTGTAGATATCAATGCTATTTATTTTTTCTGTAAATTGTCCGTAGTGTTAGGTAAGGGGTAAATGTAGGGGTATGGGTGGGTTGCGCTTCGGCGGGTCGGTGTGGACTTGTTGGGCCAAAGGGCCTGTTTCCACACTGTAAGTAATCTAATCTATCTAATCTTGTTTCAGTCGATATTTGATTCTATGAACATAGGAATTAGACAGAGGCAAAGGCTATTTGGCCCCTCGAGCCTATTCTATTAATTGGTAAATGCATGACTGATCTGATTGTGCCCTTAATTGGATTTTCTTGTTTGTCTCCTCGACCCAGACGCTTTGGTATCTGTTGTCTCAGCACAGTTAGCGCAAGACCTTCCTCTATCTAATTTTCACATGGGAAACTGACCTTTCTCCCATATAGTTCAATGTCAACAGCAGTTTAATATTTGTTAGCATAGCACACTGATGATAATAAAAATGCACATAGGAAAGGATAAACACAACATATGAGGATTGCTTGTAACTTAGTATTTGGTAATTAACTTAGAGGGGAGAGTTATGTTAAGTAGATTTTAGCCAGTTCTTAACCATTTTTCTTAAAATTGCAAGATTCTCTTGACCCCTGTGTAAATGGTTCGAGAAATAACCATTCTCTAACTGCAGACCTTGAGATATACATCTGCAGCTCCTGTCTCTGTTTCCAGATGCTATCGTTGTTCAGTCTGTAGCATCAGTATAACAGGATTTATGCAAATAACTTAATCCACTCTGTATAGATGAAAAATACTCTGAACTTGTCCAACATCCCGACAAGAACATCTGTGTGTGTGTGTGTGTGTATACCCGTGCACCCGCAGAGTTGTGTGGGTGGGAATGTCTGGGCTGAATACCAATGCCTCTTTAATACTTAAGTGAAATGCATGACATAATGATAGTGGGAAAGAGGAACTGTTATATTTTAACTTCCATCATCTGACTGTTACAAGAACTTTCATGGAATAAAATGGCTGCAGTGGTCACCTGACCACCTTGTGAGGCACATGTGGAGCGAAGAAAACCATCTGCATTCACATTACTGTTTTACCGAGAAACATCAAAACTCAGCCATTGTCAGGGACTCCACTTCCAACATAGCAGCAAAACAGGAAGTAGCGGAGGAAAAATAAAGGCCCAGGATCAGGGGCCCAGCACTTCAGCTTCAACACAGGCAGCAATGGAAACGTGAACGTCAGAGCCAATATAATAAAGTCATATAAGACTATAAGACATAGGAGCAGAAATTAGGCCATTCTGCCCGTCGAGTCTTCTCCGCCTTTCAATCATGGCCGATAAGTTTTGGAACCCCATTCTCCCATGTTCTCCTTGTAACCCTTGATCCCCTTGATACTCAAGAACCTATCTATCTCTGTCTTAAATATACTCAATGATCTGGCCTCCATAGCCTTCTGTGGCAATGAATTCCATAGATTCACCACTTTCTGGGTGAAGAAGTTTCTCCTTATCTCCATCCCTCGACTCCAAGGCTATGCCCTCGGGTCCTAGTCTCTCCTACGAATGGAAACATCTTCCCAACATCCACTCTGTCCAGGACATTCAGTATTCTGTATATTTCAATTAGATTACCCCCCCACCCATTGTCCTAAACTCCATGGAGGATAAACCCAGAGTCCTCAAACATTCCTCATATGTTAAGCTTTTCATTCCTGGGGCTATTCTCATGAACCTCCTCTGAACACACTCCAGGGCTAGTTCATCCTTCCTGAGATATGGGGCCCAAACTGCACACAATACTCCATAAGTGGTCTGACTGGAGCCTTATTGATCCTCAGAAGCACATTCCTGCTTTCATATTCAAGCCCGCTTGGATAAGTGGGCAAAGTAGGGTAAGGGAAGTAAATGTAAGAGAACTAAGTTTAACATTATGGAAGTAAGATTAAATAAGTTTAGGTTTAAGACATGGCAGCACAGGTTGATTGAATGGGATGGGTGGCTTGTAATATTTGTAAAGTCATGAACCATACCAGAGTCTGAGATGACCAAACACGCAAGAAGTGCTCCCAGCTGCAGTAACTTGAGCTCTGGGGTTCAGAGAGTGAGCAGAGGGTGGCGACACAATGACACATCCATGAGGCTGAGAGTTTGGTGGGCAGCATGTCAGAGAGGTGGGGGGTGGGGGGGACATGATAACAAGCTAAAAGAAAGGGATGTGCACCACTTTTCCCTTTCTTTTAACTTGTTGCATGTCCTCCCCTCCCTATCCCACTTACTGTCAAAGAGTCATAGAGATGTACAGCACGGAAAAAGACTCTTTGGTCCAACTCATCCATGCCGACCAGCAATCTTCAACTAACTTAATCTCATTTGCCAGCACTTGGCTCATATCCCTCTCAACCTTTCCTATTCATATACCTATCCAGATGCCTTTTAAATGCTGTAATTGTACCAGCCTCCACCATTTCCTCTGGCAGCTCATTCCATACACGCACCATTCTCTACATGAAAAAGTTGCCTCTTAGGCCCCTTTTATATCTTTCCCCTCTCACCCTAAGTCTATGCTCTCTAGTTCTGGACTCCCCCACCTCAGGGAAAAATACTTTGTCTATTTATCCTATCCATGCCCCTCATAATTTTATAAATCTCTATAAGGTCACCCCTCAGCCTCTGACGCTCCAGGGAAAACAGCCTCAGCCTATTCAGCCTCTCCCTATAGCCCAGGAACATCCTTTTAAATCTTTTCTGAACCCTTTCAAGTTTCACAACATCCTTCCAGTTGAAAGGAGACCAGAACTGCATGCAATAATCCAACAGTGGCCTAACCAATGTCATGTACAGCCGCTAATGACCTCCCAACTCCTATACTCAATGTTCTGACCAATAAAGGAAAGCATACTAAACACCTTCTTCACTATCCTATCTACCTGCAACTCTACTTCTCCAAGGAGAACAGCCAGTTTCTCTAATCTCTCTTCTGACTTGTGCCTTATTGAGGGTGGACAAACTTTGGGGAGTCACAAGGCGAATTGCTTTGTTCTGAATTCTCAGGGTTTGACCTGCAGCTCTAGCTACAATTTCTAGGGAACTGGTCCTGTTCAGATTCTGGCCAATAATAACACTTCAGATGGTGATTGTGAGGATTCAGCAATGGTAATGCCATTGAATATCAATAGGAGATGGTTAGATTCTTTCTTGTTGGAGATGGTCAATGCCTAGCACTTCTCTGGCATGAATATTACTATGTGAATGGAGACTGCGTCAACTCTTCTGTCTTGGCCTTTCAGTTCTGCAGATGCATTATTGAGAAACCAGGGATATGCCTGACACTGACCAAAACCCAAGCCTTTACTTCACAGCAACCAAACTGATATTTTTCCCAAAACACCAAACTTACAAAGGTCTACTGGCCAGAGTCTCCATGGTCTTCATGTATATAACATTCCTTTCAAGTCTGGCAGGAGACACACCATTGATCTGCCATTTTCACATTCCCATCACTTAATGTAAACTACTAACATCTTTTCTCCACCAGCACCCTACACCCATTAACACCAATCTCCCCCCCAAACTATAGCGTAATTGCTGTTCCTCCACACTTAACTTCAGCTCTGATGAGGAGTCATCTCAACTCGTAAAGTTAGTTTGCTTTCTCTCCATGGATGCTGTCTGACCTGCTGTGATCTCCAACATTTGTTTTCAGTATAGATTCCAGCATCTGCAGTAATTTGTTCCTGCATCCTGTAACGATATCCAGACTTTTCCCAGTATAATGAGGAGGTGAGTACAGAAATATGAGGATAAAGGCAGATCAATGCATGGCTGGAAAGAACATTGCAGGAGAGAAGGATTTAGATTCTGGGGGCAATGGAAGTGTCTCTGGTCAAGATGGCAACTGTACAAACCAGACGGGTTGCATCAAACATTCCCTGCAGAGTGTTTTGCTCATGCTGTTCGGAGGGCTTTAAACAAAATTGTCAGGGATCTGGGAATAAAGAGAGAATATGGAGGGGAAGACCAGGGTTCACAAAACAATTAGCATGAGCATAGACAACAGCAAGTTAATACATGCATCTGGAGTAATTAAGAAATAAATTAAATGTAAATCAGATATATGTGTGTAAGTGAAAAGAGTATGGCAAATTAGATTGGAGAGTTAAGGACACAGCTTGGCATGTGGAAACTTGATGTTGTGATGATAACTGATCTAGCTCAAGGAAGAACAAGACTGGGTGTTAAATAGTCCTGAGTATAAGTTGTTCAGAAAAGATAGAAAATGAAGGAAACGAGAAGGGCTAGCAGTTTTGATTTAAAGATTGTAGGGCAGGAGAGAGAGAATATCTCACAGTGAAACGTTGGTTCTGCTACTCCTCGGATGCTGCCTGACCGACTGCTTTTGCAGCATCACAGTCTTCGACTCTGATCTCCAGCCATCTGCAGTCCACACTTTCCCGAAAAGAGCATTTAAAGATAATATAACATAGGGAGTGCAATTCTAAAGGAGGTTCAGGAACAGAAGGCTGGGATTATCTGAACATAGATCACTAAAGGTAGCAGGACACATTAAGAACAATTAGCAAAGTGTATCTTGTCCTCAGCTTCATTAGTAGGGGCCATGGAGTAGGGAAACAAGGCAGTGATGCTGAATGTTTGTAAGGCACTCGATGGGACATCAGCTGGAGCATTGTGTCACATTATTCTAAGGTTTTGAACACATCGGAAAGAGTGCAGACTTTATTTACAAGATTAGTTCCAAAGATGAGAAATTTCAGTTATGGGGATAGATTGAAAGAATTGGGACTCTTCTTCTTGTAGAGAAGAAGGTAAATAGGTAATCTTTTAGAGGTTTTCAAAATCATGAGGCTGCTGGATGGAAGGGATAGGATGAAACTGTTCCTCCTCATAACAGATCAAGAATCAAAGGACACAAACTTAGTCATTTGCAAAAAAAAAGCAAATACAAGATGAAAAAACTTTTCCACTCAGTGAATAGTTAGGGACTGAAATGTTCTGACTGGTTGTGTGGTGAAGGCAGGATCAATCAAAACATTCACAAGGGTATTTGATGATTATTTGGATAGACACAGTACAGAAGCTTTTGGGGAAAGAAAAGCAGGCAATTGGCAGATGGTAACGATGTCATTTGACGAGCCAGAGCAGAGGTAATGGGCCAAATGATATCCTTCTGTGCCGTTACACTCTGTGATTCTGTGAAGAAATGTTTATCTCTTGTTTGCTTCACATCTGTATAATTTCACATATTGGGGTGTGAGAGGCTTGTCTATCAACTCAGCAGCTTGAAACAACAATGAACCTTGGCTCAGGAATATCCCGTAGATATTCAGTGGATACCTTTGAGCAGCAGAGCAGAGCGAAGGAAAGATGAACTTGACAGCAGGAACTAGATTTCTCTCATCCTGTCTATTTCTCTCATCATCTCAGAATGTATCATCTTGTGAGAAAGAATATTGGGAGATTCATTGAGACTTCAAAATATTTCTTGATTCCTCCCCTGCTGAGCATACAAATTGAGTCATTAAACAAATGTGGTCTCAGGTTAAGAATCTAACTCTTGGATCTAACTCAAGACTCTAAGGATTGTTCAATTGCATAATCTTTTCTTTCCCTGTCTGTACCAGACATTCTCCCTTTTAAACAGATTACCTGTAATTCTGTGTGTGCTAATGTTGCATTTTTAAAAATTATTTTCTTGGGATTATTAGGTAATAAAACTTATTTTTCTTTTCTTATGATCCCAATTGATATTAATACTGGGCAATTCAGACCCCAAACTGAAATCTGGCTCTATAGATCATATTTTGGTTATTGTAGTAATTTTAACAAAGTTGTCATTCACCAAAATATAAACATGCAATTTAGTTTTACAAATAAAACAGAAATTTATTGAGCAAAAGAAGCTAAACAGAATCAACCAAGCTATTTACATATAACACAACTTTAACGATTTCATAACACACAATAAATTACAATGCTATTAAACCCAAAAGAATGGCTTTATAAAGCACACACCAGTGAGAATTCCCTTCCATTCAACATCTTTAGGGCTTAACTTTCAGTAATATACTTGAGTAATAGTCGATCTCATGTAAAAGTTGACACTCTAACTTTGGCCAAATAATCTGGAAGTTTTCATATTTCTCATGTAAAGATCGGCCCTAGTTCTTCACAGAAAACAGATCAACGTTTATGAGTCAGTGTGCCGGCCATCATGTCCCGCTCCAGCTTTCCAGTCTGTCGGTTGTTCCACTCTGCTCCCGGTCTTCCACTCCTACCATAACTCATCTTTTTCCTTTATTCATTTAGAGATCAGTTGGGCTTCTGCTAATGATATGGTATGAACTTTGATGGGTATGAATTTCAGCCCCTCAAAAGGAGTATCCATGTAATAGCTGACTGCATAAGCTTAACCTTAAAAACTAGTAAAGAAAATGTTCAACTACTACTTGAGTATATACGGTAATTGTGGCTTCAGTTCTCCATCTTGTGAATCTTGATCTGATCTTAATCAGAAGCGTTTTCTTGATTCATAATATAACTGACCATAGACTTTCTCAGCTCTACCTATCTCCTTCAGGGTTTTAACCAATCATGTCTAAGCTAAAATATTTGCACTAATCGCATTTTCCATGGGATATCCAGTTCTTGCAGATTTTCATTCTAATATTAATCCATGAAAATTATGACTGTTTTCTACTGCACCTGCTGGCCCACCCCAAATCAAAGAATTCACACGCAATCATATCGAAATGTCACACAATATCAACTCTGTATTATGAAGAATGAGTCCCCCATGTAGTTTAGTTTGATAGAATGTAAATATTCCTCTTGCTTTTGGTGTGGGTAATTCTCTGAATGGAGTTCAATAAAGAATATCAGGTTGCAGAAGTGATTTTCAAGAATAGTTCCAGGATTGAGGAAGTTCAGGCCTGAGGATTGATTGAAGAAACTGAGAGGAGTTTCAATAAAGTTGTAAGCATCATGAGTGCACTGTATAGAGCATGAAGCTGTTCCTGCTTGTACATGGAACAAGAACAAGACAGGTTGGATTCAAGGGGGCGTGCAAAAGAAGCAAGGGTGATGTGAGAAAAAACTTTTTTATTCACTAAGTAGTTAGGGTCGGGAATGCATAGCCTGGAAGTGTGTTGGAGGCAGGTTTAATTGAGGTATGGAAGAGGTAATGATGCTTATTTGGATAGAAATTGTGTACAAACATTTGGGGATAAAGCAGGAGACTGGCACTAGGTAATGATGCACGTTAGAACAGCTAGTTCAAGCACGGCTGGCCGAATTGCGGCACTGTAAGAATTCCAAGATCCTGTGATACACTGTGATAATAGTCAGAAAGTTAAGTGATGTCCACTGCAGGGATGTGCAATCTCTCACAAAAGCAGAAATTGCTGAAGAAACTCACCTGGACTGGTAGCATGTGTATAGAGAAAACAGAGTTAATGTTGTGGGTCCAGTGACCCTTCAGTTCTGAATTCAATTAATTCTGCTTTCTTTCCGCAGCTATTTCTGTTTTTGTTTCAGACTTCCAGCATCCATAATTGTTTGTTTTATTTTGCACAATCTTCCTATTTATTTTCAAGTTCACTATTTTTACAATTGACAAGGACTGAGATCTACAAGAGATAATCACCGAGAGACGTAGTGAAATAAAACACATGAATCCGTGTAGGAATAGACTTTATGGAGGGTCGAGAGGATGGTGCTGGAAAAGCACAGCAGGTCAGGCAGCATCCGAGGAGCAGGAAAATCGACGTTTGGGGCATAAGCCCTTCATCAGGAATGAGGCTTGTGGGCCGACGGGCAGGGAGATAAATGGGAGGGGGGGGTTTGGGCTTGGGGGTGGGGAAGCTCGCTGAGAAAGCGATAAGTGATGAAGGTGGGGGAGAAGATGATAGGCCAGAGAGGAGGGTGGAGCAGATCGATGGGAAAGGAGATGGACAGGTCAAAAAGGTGGTGCTGAGTTGGAGGTTTGGATTGGGATAATGTGGGGGGAGGGGAAATGAGGAAACTGGTTAAATCCACGTTGATCCCATGTGGTTAGATTAGATTAGATTACTTACAGTGTTGAAACAGGCCCTTCAGCCCAACAAGTCCACACTGACCCTCCAAAAAGCAACCCACCCAGACCCATTCCTCTACATTTACCCCTTCCCCTAACACTACAGGCAATTTAGCATGGCCAGTTCACCTAACCTGCACATTGTTGGACTGTGGGAGAAAACCAGAGCACCTGGAGGAAACCCACGCAGACACGGGGAGAATGTGCAAACTCCACACAGCCTGAGGCAGGAATTGAACCCGGGTCTGTAGCGCTGTGAAGCAGCAGTGCTAATCATTGTGCCACCATGCTGCCAAGGTAGCAAGGTCCCAAGGCGGAAAATGAGGTGTTCTTCCTCCAGGCGTCAGGTGGTAAGGGTTTGGTGATGGGGTGGTGGGGTTGGTTGGTGTGGGCATCCCAGAGATGTTCTCTGAAACGATCCTCAAGCAGGCAGCCCCAATGTAGAGGAGACCACATCGGATGCAATGGATATAGTGGATGATATTGGTGGAAGTACAGGTAAATTTCTGTCGGATGTGGAAGAATTCTTTAGGGCCTTGAACAGGGGTGAGGGGGGGAGGTGTGGGCACAGGCTTTGCACTTCTTGCAGTGGCAGGGGAAGGTGCCGGGAGTGCGGTGTGGGCTGATAAGAAAGGCGGATCTCACGAGGTAGTCGTGGAGGGAATGGTCTCTCTGGAACACTGGTAGGGGTGGGGAGGGAAATATATCTCTGGTGGTGGGGTCTGTTTGTAGGTGGCGGTAGTGGCAGAGGATGATGTGATGTATCCAGACGTTGATGGGGTAGAAGGGGAGGAGCAGGGGGGGTCTGTCCTTGATACGTTGAGAGGGGTGGGGTTCAAGAGTGGAGGTGCGATAAGTGGAGGAGATGCACTAGAGGGCATCGTCGACCATGTGGGAGGGGAAATTGCGGCGTTTGAAGAAGGAGGCCGTCTGGGATGTTCTGTGGTGAAATTGGTCATCCTGGGCACAGATGCGACAGAGACGGAGGAATTGGGAACAAGGGATGGCATTTTTACAGGAGGCATGGTGGGAAGTGGTGTAGTCCAGGTAGCTGTGGGAGTCGGTGGGCTTGCAGTAGATGTCTGTGGTTATTTGGTCACTGGAGATGGAGATGGAGAGGTCCAGGAAGGGGAGGGAGGTGTCCAAGATAGTACAGGTAAATTTGAGGCCGAGTGAAAGGTGTTAGTGAGGTTCTTGAACCATTTAACCTCCTCGTGGGAGCACGAGGTAGCGTCGATACAGTCATCAATGTAGCAGAGGCAAAGACGGGGAACGGTGCAGAAGATGGACTGTTCCATGTACCTGTCAAAGAGGCAGGCATAGCTGGTGCCCATACAGATGGTTTGGAGGAAGTGAGAGGATTAGATGGAGAAGTTAAGGGTGAGAACCAGTTCAGCCAGGTGGATGAGGGTGTCGGTGGAAGGGTACTGTTTGGGACGGCGTGAGAGGAAGAAATGGAGGGCTTGGAGACCTTTGTCTTGGCGGATCAATGTGTACAGGATGAAGATGAGGTGTGGGGGCCAGGGAAATGAAAGTCTCGGAGGAGGTGGAGGGTAGTGTCCCAAAGTAGGTGTGGAGTTCCTGGACTAAGGGGGACAGGACAATGTCAAGGTATGCGGAGATGAGTTCAGTAGGACAGGAGCAGGCCAAGACAATGTGCCTACCAGGGACCGGAATAGACTTTATGGCTGCTTTTGCAGTTCAATGGGACTTACTACCTATTTGCCTATCTTGGCCCAGGGAAGTAGTTATAAAATGGATAGGTTAGAATGGTGTCTACCATTGTGTTAGGTGGATGTGAGGAGTTACCAGAAGTAGTTCTGGCAGACATTGGGTAAATTAAAGTCATTGAAAAATGGGGTACTGAATCATTGTTGCACAAAGCCAAGATACAGACATCAGAATTTGATCTGACTTCTGAGTAACATTGCAGTTTCGGAGTTGAATTTCCTTAATTGGTATTAGGGCTGCTGGGGGTGAAGTGGTGGTTGGAAAAGTCTATTGTTAATGTCTATCTATCTATATATTCATATATATTCTAAACTCCTTGAGTATTGCAATTTAATGAAAGGTGCAATTAATGTTGTCAATGCTGCTGGTGAAACTCCTAACTGACGAGGTTTGTGGAGGAGTGTTTAATGTGGTCTGTGCTATATGCCTGTGTACGATGGGGAAAGGCAATCGGATAAATACCTGAAGAGAAAAACAATTTGCAGGACCACGGGGAAAAGACAAGCGAGGGGGATTCGCTGAGTTGCTGTTGAAAAGAGCTGCCATAGACATGACAAGCTGAGTGACCTCCTTCTGTGCTACAACTATTTTATAATTTCATGAATGTCCAATATTATCTTACATGTAGTAATCTGCTTATTTATATCTGCTCGGAAACAAAAATGGTAAAAGTTGAGCAAATCTTTGACAGTAAATGTCACTTATTGGAAAGGTATGCAGAATGAATAGGTGAACAGCTGCTCCTGGCACAGTTGCAATAGACAGAATAGCTGTGTATGCTGCAGCCATTCTGATTTTATATCTGAGATCATTTGTCTGCAAGGAACAATGCACCAGGGTAGTGAAGAAATGTAGGAATTATAGCACTGTGTTTTTACAGGATTTTATTTTGCTCCATAATAAAATATTTAGTGCTGCTGTTTTTATAAAGTTGAACTTACAAAATAAGATCTACTGCAGTGACAAAAACTTCTGATTGATAGTGCTGTTTTGTTTGCCATGTGTGCCCTTGATATGCTCATCAGTGAATCTTGTTCCACGCAGGCTGGTTACGGGCACTTTGGGACCTGTAATTACCAAGATATACGGTACCCAATTAAAATTTCAACTATATAGAGGATGCATGAAGGATATAGAAATGATTTGTGTTGGATTGGCACCTTTGAATATTATTGAATTTCTTCATGATGTAATGGAATAAACAAGTATTATCCCTAAACAAATAGACTTATAATTCTTTAGGGCAAAATGTATATGATTAATAAGTATCCCTGTAGGACCCAAAATAAATCATAAACAAAATAGTCAGTGGACTGAATGAAAATAATGCATCTCTAGCCAAACAGTCTTCATTTACCTGCTAATTGTTCAATTTGAAGACCACATCTTGACAATAAAGGCACTTCCATGCTTTCTATTTGGATTCCCGTCTTGGTAAGTTCAAACATTGACAGAATATATGTCCAATCCAGCTGTACATTGGTGCATAATGAGCACATCGAATATTCCTTTACTACCTGTCCGTATGTTGTTTGGCCAAAGGCAATGTTTTGAGTCTCAGAAGGTGCTGAATAGTTTAAGAGTGAAAGAAAAAATGCCAGGCCAGATGAGAGACTCAGTAGGTTAAACATCACAGATTGAGTCATCCTTTATCAGACCCAATCAAGCAAAGACGGATCAAATGAAAACTATTGCCATTGGCTGGAAGAAACTCATTTCGGAGATACTCACATAAATGGGTGACTCTCTTTCCTGGGGGTATTTGTTAAACAATGTGAGCAATCTAAATGATTTGACCTGGAATGTTTCTCATTTTTAAGATATCACATTTAGTTTTCACAAAATCATTAGAATGTCATGGTGAAATATGATGCATTTATTCTTTAAAAACTTTTGTCCTGGATGGGATATTGAGAGTTGTTGAATTTTACTTTTACGCTAAATGAAGCAGAAAGAGAACCATAAGTTTTTTTAAGGCCTTGGGGAAACAGAAAGAGGTGATAAAACAAATATCACCTTAATGCATGAATTCTTTGGAGATTGCTTTAAGATCTATATGGACAACACTAGTGCTTTTTATTACTGGAGTTATTTCATTGTCGATATTCTTCAGTATGCTTTCAGAATCAATAAGACTTGTGCTCATTGTACAGAGTGCCTATAAAGTTTAATTTTTCTTCCTTCCCAGTAAACAACTCCAACTCAGTTAAGTCCACTCAAATTAATGGGTCTCAGCGCAAAGTGTCATAGTGTAATGACCACTATAGAGACTGATAATAACTGAAGTTCTAATTAATAAAATGAAGGAATGACTCTTCAGGATTTTAATATGTTCATTGGAAGGAAAAAAGCCTGAAAGTTCAGAAATAATTATAGAGTAACCCCACTTTTATTTCAACAATTTATAATTTAATCTCCAGAAAGGAACATTCCCTGTTTATACTTATAACTCACTGCACTCATCATGGAATTATGGTCCTCCGAGCAAACAATCCACAGTTACTTAAAGCTTCCAATGACTTCCCAGATCTTTGCTTTGTTGAGTAAGTAACATTGAATGACTATCATTTCCCTCTTTTACAGAGAATTTTAAAATTCACCGCTTGCAGTAATACTGTTATAATGATTCTTCTTTTCCCAAATAAGAAAATGCCAGGAAACATTTTATGGAATTCTCAGATGGCTGCGGGATCTTCCCTCTTCCACATTCAGCTGTCCTAGCTTGCAAAGCTAAATGACCTTTTCTCTCTGTTGGCTGCACATGATCTCTGCTGTCTGTCTAAATTCATTGATTTATATGTAAACACGCAACCCTCTACCTTCTTTCCCACATCAATCCAAAAAGAAATATATGTTCCTCAATCAACATTAAATGAACAAGCAGGTCACCTTTGTCAATTTGAATTGGCAATATGCTTTTTAAATGAATTGCATTGCCCTAAAGTGTTTTGGGGTTCACTGCGGTTGTGAAGGGACCAAGCGTCAATTTTCTTTTCAATGACTACCAACATTCCAACCTTCTTAAGACAGTAGGAGAATTTCAACATTCCCTTGAAACAGATATAACACTGCTATACTGCTTGCTTAAAGCCAGAATTGTAAGAACTTAATTACTTGCAGGTTCATGCCTTCTTCGAAGGTACTCATGATTATGGAATATATACGTCTTTCTCTCTTGGTTTCTCACCTATCCTCTGTGAAGCCTTCCCTGTTGTCATGAAACCCATCTCCCTGTTCCCTCAATCCTATTACTACAAAAATGGCGATCACTAAAGTTCCCCTTCCAGCCTTCATATTAGCCAATATTGCAAATGGTTCTTTTTTTTCAGGTATTATTCCTGTCTGTTCGACCTCACTGGAGTAATGTGCTGAAATGCAAACCCTGCTACACAGGAGGCAGCACAACAGGTAAAGATTATAAAACAGTACACAATTTATTGGCTTTTATACCTAAATTGACAAAAAACATGGACTGGTTAAAATGACAATTGGTCACAACAAAATAGATTAGCTACATGTTGACAATTATAAACCATTGGCATGTAAATCTAGTAGTTAAAGTTCTAACCTCCTTATAAACCCCTACCTACACACACATAACTGTTACTTTTAAGGGGTCAATAATCACAGTAACCTAATGTAGGCAGTTGATGATTTGTAAGTAATTTTCTGGTAGTTTATTGACTTTGTTAAGAATCGGCAGTTTGGATGTTAAGTGGATAAAGGAAATATACAGCCCTAACAATTAAAGTTGGTTCTCTGTTAACAAAGGACACACAGGCTGTCAGCACAGGAATGTGTTGGTCTTGTTAAAGTTGAGGCAGGAACATGCTGCCCTCTCTGTGAGGTGTTAGGGAACTCTTCCTTGGGTCTTCCTTCTCTTCTTTCAGTCCATCTTCCGCCTGCTTCATGAGGTTTGTTCAATGAAGAATGCTGTCTGGGAACCACCAAGGCCTGCTTGAAGAGAACTGTCCCCTGCCCTGAGCACTTAGGTCATATTTCTAGGTGTAGCGAACATATGTTGTGTCAATCAGCTGTTTGGACCCTTTGACCAATCGTCATGGGACAGACCATTGTTGCTTGCCACCATCCTCATCTGAGGGTTACTTAAATATTCTTTCTAGGAACAAATGCTTCCTGTTTTTCGAAAACAACACATTGATAATAGGGTGAGTTTGGTACCAGATAAATCATTGACCCTAGTTCAATCAACATCCTGACCTCTGTATTGTTTGTAATTTTTCCCTTTATTCTCATATGTTTGAATTTTGGAAAGTTAATTACAGTTATAATAGCTGTTGAATAAACTCTCATGCTACACAGTAAATATTAGGAAACACCAGTTTCTAATGGGTCACCACTTCCAACAATACAGGTAGACATGAACATGTGTGTTACACATAGAGGGGAAGCCTGGGAAGGCCGCTGTGCGGTTCCTGCCCTCAGGATTTGCTGAATGATTTGTGTTTAAAAATGTGTTGCTGGAAAAGCGCAGCAGGTCAGGCAGCATCAAAGGAGAAGGAGAATCGACGTTTCGGGTATAAGCCCTTCCTTATGCTCGAAACGTCGATTCTCCTGTTCCTTTGATGCTGCCTGACCTGCTGCGCTTTTCCAGCAACACATTTTTAAGCTCTGATCCCCAGCATCTGCAGTCCTCACTTTCTCCTGAATGATTTGTGTGCTGATCAGAATGCAGCTTCTCAATCTATCTTCTCCAGAATCTATCATCACTCTGTGTGTCTACGGTCTTCCTTTCTCACTGATGAAGGAGCAGTCCCCTGAAGGCTAATGTTTTCAAATAAACCCATTGGACTATTGTGTGATTTTTGACCCTGTCTGTAGGAGGCATCAGGTGACTAGTTCACACTCATGGAGGACTTTGATTATCGATTAAAAGTCTTAGCTTACAGCAACTGAAAAAGGCAAATAAAATCGCTATCCTCAAGCTTATCTACTGCAAAGCAAACCCAACTCCTTCTCCTCTAGAGGTCTGCCAGTTTCTGCCAAAACATTCATAGCCCCAAACTGGTCAATATCCTGGGAGCCAATCACATAGTTGTTGGCAGGGAGAAGGCCCATTGATAACTGGTTGCTCAACCACACACCAATTAGTCATTTGTTGCCAGACAAAAGTCTATTTGTAAATACCCTTGGCTCCAGCTCATCTGCAAACTAGTCTTCCATTACTGCTTGAACAAGCAGCTGTGTAAACAGTGCTTACAATGAGTTTCAGATCATCTTGTTGAAAAAATAGCGCAGCAATCCTTCAACAATCCTTGAGCTTTATAGTAATGCATTCCTCATATTAGTCCACAAATCAAAAATACTGAAAAAATGTTAAAAAGAACACATTGTTTAGATGTCCTTTAATCTGTTTTCATTAGCCCTTTGCTCAAACAGATTTAATTACCTCTCTATTCTCACAAAGTATCATTTCATCTTCAATAGCTCCTTTCTCTCGACAATTCTTGAGCATGTTTTGCAGACCAAATCCATTTCCGTGTTTCCTGGAACTGAATGTTTGAATCAGATTTCTGCTGTTACACGGTACGAAAACCATGAAGTGATACAATATGACATGACATGCTGCTATTTGCATTCTGCATTACCAGCAACTGACAACTTGTGTTTGAGACATAGTGTTGCTGCTGGTCCTCTCGCCATGCTGAGGCTTGGACCTAACTGATTATTATTAACAACGATAGAGACTGATGAATGCTGAGTCTTAACAAGAAGAGGCATTTATCTTAAATGACAAGAGGCAGAGTTTTGCATTGTAGCAGTTATACCGAAAATGCATAATTACATAATCCTCAGGAGCCGGAGATGACATATTGGGTGGCACACTGGCTCAGTGGTTAGCACTGCTTTCTCACAGTGCCAGGGACCCGTGTTCGAATCTAGCCTCAGGTGACTGTCTGTGTGGAGTTTACATGTTCTCCCTGTGCTTGCATGGATTTCCTCTGGATGCCCCAGTTTCCTCCCACAATCCAAAGATGTACAGGTTAGCTGAATTGGCTATGCTAAATTGCCTGTAGTGTTCAGGGATTGTGTACGTTAGGTTCATTAGTCAGGGGAAATGTAGAGGAATAGATCTGGGTGGGATCGTCCTTGGAGTGTTGGTGTGGACTTGTTGGGCTGAATGGCCTGTTTTCACACTGTAGGGATTCTATGATTCTATGATTTCCTTCAGGACTTTGTGCTAGACTGTGACATTCTCCACTCAGACAACATCAGATTGGATGAAGCAAACTGTGATTTGAGCATTAATCCTTTCAGAACCATTGCCTTATACAGTACACACTGAGTGACTGTGACAATGAAACACTCCTGCTTTAGCTCCTTGACCTGTCTGCGGCCTTTGACATAAATGACCGGACCTTCCTCCTCTACTGGCACAACCACCTGATGAAGGAGCGGTGCTCCAAAAGCTAGTGCTTCCAATTAAACCCTTGGACTATAACCTGGTGTTGTGTGATTTTTAACTTTGTCCACCCCAGTCCAACATCGGCATCTCCAAATCTTGGTTAGTTCTAGAATTGATTATCCCAATATGCTGCCAACTGATCTCTCACCACTATGCCAACTTTACAAGAATGCGCAATGTGGTGAATTGCCTGTCCTCTGGCAGCCAGTTAGCATTTAATTATTCAATTAAGATTCAAAGGTAACTAGGGAGGGGCAATAAATAATCACCTAGCAGGCAATGCCCACATTCTATCAATGAACAAAGAAAAAGTATTATGGATGAAACAGAAGTTGCTGGAGTAAAGGACAAAATTTACAAACGAAGCACAGAGGATGAGATTTCTAAACATTTAAGTGATGACTGACTTAATTGATGGATTGTATTGTGTATTATGAGAGAAGGCAAGAGTTCTCTGTTGCCAATGTTATCTTAAATTATCTGAGAAGCAAAGTACTCAAAGCTCTTGTGAACCATTGAGATTATCCTAAGTGCACATCAATTATGTAAAATGTAATTCTCTGTGGCTTACTGTGCTGTACGTAAGGAAATGGAGGAGGATCTGGATTCAGTATTGTCTGCAGCAAACATCTATCTGGAAATTTAGGATGCTTACTGTGATTTCCCTTTTTCAGAATTTGGTGATATCTACTTAGCATTCATTGGGTTGATTCCCCAGTTTGGTATTTCTGATCAGAATCAGTGTCCACAGGAAACCCTGACTGGACAATCGGGGTCTATGATGAGGAGGTGGAGAGAGAGCAAGGCTACTGCAGTTATAAATTAGATGGTGAAAGCTACTTTACCGACAGGATCTCATGGTCATCGCTTTACTCCATTTCCTGCCTGAGAAGCTGTGCGATTGACAGTTTGGGTAGCTGCCAGACTGGAAATCCAACACAAACACAAAGGTGATCATCGCACAATCGAATGCCTTGCCTCTGCGAAAATGGCATCCTCTGCAATATAAATTCCCAAAGCTGGGCCAATTATCTAGAGCCTAGATCTGACCTCACTTTATGACCATTGAAACTGGGCCAGATGTGAGCTGAAATTACTCCCTGGCATACCCCCTCCTCCCAGGGGAGGGAGGGGAATGATTGAAATGAAGCACTTTAACTGACATGGTGATGGATTTCCTATCTAGCTGTCCAGTACAATCAGAGGCCTCCCACTATCGGAGGAACTCTCAAATGCAGCACAAGGTAGGTGACAGAGAGGCTGCGTAAGTAAAGGCTCTTTCTCAGCTCAATCTCAATTGCAGTTTAATGGTTACTTGCTGCAGTTTCAGTTATTATTGCTCTCATTCCCTCCAGCAGGTCCAGCTGGGATCTTGCTTGTCCCTTGTGATTCAACACCATTCCATAACCTCAGATAAAGCTGAAAATGTACATCAATCTTCTTTCCTTCTGAAAAGCGCTTTATTGCTCAGATAACATTTCCAATATGTAGGACTTATTGTGACTTGATGTTAGTGTGGACATTAGCTAGCTGCCAATGATAGGGGAGTTGGGTTTGGAAGGCAGTGTGTACAATGAGGTGAAGATTGAGAGTTAGACGGTGATCAGTCGCTTGCAATGGTTAGGAGAAGGTCTATTGGAAAGGGCTAGGGGAGCATATTTGCTTTGAAAAACATTCAGATCTGACCACTCCAAGCACCATTTAGTTTTGGAAGTCTAGCCAGTCAGTATTCTATTCAGTTCAGGCTCCCAGACTTAAGTGTGTAAGGATGGTGTAGGCATATATACTTGTTAACTTATGATCATCTGACAGAGTCAGCATGGATTAGCAAAAGGAAAATCATGTTTAATCAATCTGCTGTAATTTGTTAAGGTTATAATGAGTAGAGTTGTTAAGGTGGATGCAGTTTATTTGGACCTTCAAGAGGCTTTTGATAAATTTCCATATAAGAGATTAACATGTAAGATTAAAGTACATGAGATTGTAGGTAGTGTATTGAAATGGACTGACAACTGGTTGGCAGATAGGAAACAAAACATAGGAATAAATATGTCATTTTCTGAGTGCTAGGCAGTGACTGGTGGGATACCACAGCATCCCTGCTTGCACCCCAGCTATTCATAATATTTATGAATGATTTAGATGAGGAAACTAAATGTAATATCTCCAAATGTGCAGAAGACATAAAGCTATGAGGAGGATGTAGAGATGCTTCAGTGAGATTAACTTAGATTCTCTACTGTGTTGAAACAGGCCATTTGGTCCAACAAGTCCACACTGACCCTCCAAGGAGTAACCCACCCAGACCCATTGATCTGAAAAGAAGCACATTGGTGCAGCAGGCAGCAAAGAAAGCAAATGATATGTTGACCTTCATAGTAAGAGGATTCGAGTACAGGAGCAGAAATATCTTGCAGACAGATTCCTGGGATAGCAGAACTGACCTTTGAAGAGAGACTGATCATATATTCACGGGAGTTTAGAATAATAAGAGGGCAATTTCATAGAAGTCTATAAGATTCTAACAGGACTACAGAGTAAACACAGGAAGCATGTTCTCAATGATCTGGAAGTCTGGAACCAGATGATACAGTCTAAAGTAATGTGGTAGATAGTTTAGAACCAAATGTGGAGAAATTTCTTCACCCAAAGATTGGTGCGCCTATGGAATTCTCTGCACAGAATGGTTGAGGCCAAAACATTGTGTTTTCAAGGAGTTAGATATAGTTCTGAGGGCTGAAGAAATCAGAGTATGGGGTGAGAGCAGGAACAGGATATTAAACTGGATGAGCATCCTTAAGCCAATTAAATGACGGAGCAGGCTTGATGGGCTGAATGGCCTACTCCTGTTCCTATTTTCTATGAGTCTATGAGTTTTTTTTACATTTTAATCTACCCCCACTTCCAACACTCTCCTATTGATATCTGGGGAGATGGGAGGATAATATTTTCCCTTGTGTGTTATACATTTCAAATAAACTTTGTACTGGGATGATTTTCATTTTGGCTACAATTCAGCTTTCAGTGTTTTTTCTTCTTCTGAAATGTACAGTAGCCTCATGGGGAATGTCAGTGTAGGTCCTGATTGATTCTGGCTCAGGTTCATCTTTGTATTGAGTTCAGGAAATCCTATTGAAATGGATTGAGAATGAGGCTGACAAAGAGGCGAAAATGCTATTGCAAGGCTCGTATCTTGACTGCGCCGTGGATTTACCATCAGAACCAAGGTTTTGGTTAATGATGCATAATCCCTTGTACTTAGAAAGAACTTGCTACCCTGTTCATTCATTCTCTAACCCACATCCTCTGATGATCTGACAACCCTGGTGCATTGAACAATCTTCAACATGTCAGAAAAAAAACATTGAAAGGTAAAACATTGCGTGACATTTAATCTTCATGATTTGCCTGCAGGGCTTGTTGGGGAAGCGTTAATGTGCAGAAAACTTGGAAATCTTGCATGCCTTAGAGTGTTAACTATAAAGGTTTAACTCTGTAGGATGTGTGCGATATCACTGACAAGTTCCTTGCTCAGAAACCAGGCTGATTGACAGGGAAGTACTGTCTCATTCCTAAGTGTTGGGCAAAGGGAGGGAGTCTTGTTCTTTATTTGCAGGGAGGTCAAATTCCCAGGGCACCTGAATGGGAGGCACAAACTAGATGCCTTCTTTGGGGCTTACACAATTTGAGGTCTTGATGGTAAATGGAGATCTAATGGAGGAGATTAATGGGGGGTTGAAAGTCACAGAGATTTGGATAGGCAGGCAAATTGAACCCATGAGAAGGTATTTACCTCCAGATCCAACTTCAGTGTAGCTGGTGGATTTCCAAAGCCCTGGCCAATCAGGGTTATACTTCAAATTCTGAATGAAGATATGACACACAGCCTCACTATAATATTGAAGGTGCTAACTCACCTACCTGGAGTGGGTTTTCACCCAACAGTCAACCATCCCACCTTAATTCCAGCAGCAATGAATGGCTTGGAGCCAGGTTGGGATTGGAATTCTGACTCTGTAAGCACATGCCGTCAGCCCCTAGCCAACCCAATCCGCTCCACCAGAATCTGCACATTTGTAGAGTGTTGTAACTCCCCAGTGAAATGAATGGTTATGCCAGAACTGAGACATACAAACTGTAAATGATGCAAATGATGAAATGCTAAGGTTGTGAATGCTGATACGAAGACATTAATTTTAACTCCTCATATTTGGCAAACATTTCCTGCTTTTTGTTTGGTAAGTCCATAAGTGGAATGGTGGTGTGATCTGATCGTTAAAATGATCTGAACTTGTCTGAATTTTGCTCCTCATCAACTTTACTTTATGTTTCCCTCCTGGAGCCACTCATAAAGTACCATCATGGCTGACCTGTAAATTTCCATGGTCATCAGTAGCTATTACACATATGAATGCTGTACAACTCAACAACTGTACCATGGTGCTGCTATATTTCCTACCTCACAGGCAAAACAGAATATCACTTGTGAGTCATGAATCTGGCAAACTGAATTTGGAAGTAGTGGCATATTTACCCTTCATAACTTGGGAGAGAAGAATCGGGTCGACCAAGCTCACAAAATGACTGATGGCCCAAGTCTTTCTGGACAGGGATGGAAATGATTAAATTTGATGATAATTGAAAGTGGTGGCACTGGAAAAGCACAGCAGGTCAGGCAGCATCCGAGGAGGAGAGGTGACGTTTCGGGCATAAGCCCTACATCAGGAATGCCCTGATGAAGGCCTTCTGCCTGTAACGTAGACCCTCCTGCTCCTCGGGTGCTGCTTGACCTGCTGCGCCTTTCCAGTGCTATCCTTTTTGACTTTGATGATAGTTGAAGCCAAACCAATGAAAATTGGTCGATAAAATAAATTTATTCATTGAAACCTGGCAGCAGTTTTTTGAAAAACATCGGGCATTGTCTTCAAACCAACAAAGAAGCTGATTATTGATTTGAAAAATTATTTGCTGATACAATACTTCTTTAACTGAATGAAACAGATTTTATGCAGAAATTTGCATAGGATCTTAAATTGAAGTTTTTAAAAATATTATAATTGGTGTGGATTTCTATCCAAATATATTAGATTCATAACGATGGAAAGTGCAAAAGATATGTAGTTGATTCCCTAGACTATTATAATTTAGGCTGCACAGAGCTCTTTGCAGAGCCCACATTCAATTCAAGGTAGAAATCACAGGGATAAAGGTTTTTACTTGTCAATCGAAGACATCAAGTTAATTAATTTAGTACCCTAAACACATTAGAAAAGCTAAACTAATGTAATTTGCAGGTAATGGACTGAGAGATATGCTGCAAACTTATGCAGTCATGGCTTTCTTCCAGACAAACAAAAATAAACCCTTGAGAACTTCTCATCTGGATTCACATTGCCAAGATGGGATTTGAACCCATATTGTTTGGATTATCAGTCTAACAATTGCTGCGCTGGACTTATTACACTTTTAACCAGCAAACTGCCTGTTAAGGAATATCGTTCAGCTTGACATCTTGCTGGTTTAATTTAGAAGTCACATGACACCAAATTATAGTCCAACAGGTTTTTTTGAAATCACAAGCTTTCAGAGCACTGCCCTTTCATCAGGTGGAGTGACTTCACCTGACTAGAGTAGTGCCCAAAAGCTTGTGATTACAAATAAACCTGTTGGACTATAATTTGGTGTTGTGTGACTTCTGACTTTGTCCACCCCAGTCCAACACCGGCATCTCCCCATAAAGGTTTAATTTACATTAGGCCCGTCTGTGAAATTTAATGTAGACACCACTCTGTTTTGTGTGGACTGTACAAATTCCGTGTATACTCAACAACAGCAATTCATTTATATAGTGTCTTTAAGATTAGCAAGAGGCGTTTCACATAAGCATTACAAAACAAAGTATAATACACAGCTATTTAAGATGATATTAGATCAGGTGACCGAAAATCTTGGTATAAAGATAGATTTTCAGAGTATCTTAAAGCAAGTAAGTGAGGTACAGAGGTGCCGATGTAGGGAGGGCATTCCAGAGCTAGCCACATCCCAATAGATTTCTGCTTTACATCATGCATGTACCCGTTTGATTTCTAATTATTTGTTGATCTGGAATCTAAATGTTTGTCTGATGAAATGCTTGTTCAGCCTATCTTTTGAATGAAACTAATATGTAGTTGCTAATGATTTATTGCGTAAATTAGTGTAAAGTATACAGATTTCTGCATTATCCATTTCCTGAGAAGATATTGAGAAGGAAATGGCACACTCTAATATGCTGAGACACAGGGTCTGCCAGGAGTGGTCAATGTAGCTGAACCGAAGTAAAGTATCAAGAGCAAAATCTCGATGACATGACAGTGGTAAGAACTTACTGTGTTAATATTGTTTCTGCTAATTTCTGGAGGCTGGGTATAATTACTACACGTTTCCCAATTTTCTACATTAAAGATGTTATACCGTTAAGAGCCATTTGGATAATACTTAAGGTGAAATTGATCAATAAGCAATTTGTTTTATAAAATATCTTCCCATTGGACTGGTTGGGACCGTGTTCTCAGCAAGGTAAACTGGAGAATGTTCAGAAAAAATTTGCAGCCGTGAATAGAGGGTTTGACTTATAAAAATAAGCTTAATAGGCTTCGATTTTTTTACTGGAGCATAGGTGGCTGAGGGGTAACCTTATAGAGGCGTATAAAATCATAAGGGGAGAAATATAAGGTGAACAGCAAAGATCAGCGACATGTGGAGTTGAAATGCCATGAGCCATGATTAAGTGGCGGAGTGGACTCAATGGGCCGAATGGCCTTACTTCCACTCCTACGTCTTATTCTCTTATCCTTTCCCTAGTTTGGTGGAATTTGAATTAGGATCATTTTTTAAGGTGAGAGGAGAGATGATTTAAAAAGAGTATGAGGGGGCAACAGTTTTGCACAGAGAATGGTTCATGTGTAGAATGAACTGCTGGGGAAGTGGTAGGTGCAGATACAGTTACAACATGAGAAAGACATTTGGATAAGTGCATGCGAGGTGCTGCATTTTGGGAAAGCAAATCTTAGCAGGACTTATACACTTAATGGTAAGATCCAAGAGAGTGTTGCTGAACAAAGAGACCTTGAAGTGCAGGTTCGTAGCTCCTTGAAAGTGGAGTCACAGGTAGATAGGATAGTGAAGAAGGCATTTGGTATGCTTTCTTTTATTGGTCAGAGTATTGAGTACAGGAGTTGGGAAGTCATGTTGTGGCTGTACAGGACATTGGTTAGACTACTGTTGGAATATTGTGTGCAATTCTGATCTCCTTCCTATTGGAAAGATGTTGCGAAACTTGAAAGGGTTCAGAAAAGATTTACAAGGATGTTGCCAGGGTTGGAGGATTTGAGCGATAGAGAGAGGCTAAACAGGCTGGAGTTGTTTTCCTTGGAGCGTCAGAGGCTGAAGGGTGATCTAATAGAAGTTTACAAAATGTTGAGGAGCATAGACAGGATAAATAGACAAAGTCTTTTTCCTGGGGTGGGGTAGTCCAGAACTAGAGGGCATAGGTTTAGGGTGAGAGGGGAAAGATATAAAAGGGACCTAAGGGGCAACATTTTCATACAGAGGGTGGTACGTGTATGGAATAAGCTGCCAGAGGATGTGGTGGAGGCTGGTACAATTGCAACATTTAAGAGGCATTTGGATGGGTATATGAATAGGAAGGGTTTGGAGGGATATGGGCCAGGTGCTGGCAGGTGAGACTAGATTGGGTTGGGATATCTGGTCGGCATGGACAGGTTGGACCGAAGGGTCTGTTTCCATGCTGTACATCTCTATGACTCTATGAATAGAAAAGGTTTGGAGGGATATGGGTCAAACACAAGCAGATGGGACTAGTTTGGTTTGGGAACATAGTCAGTGTGGATTAGTTGGGCTGAAGGGTCTGTTTCCGTTTTGTATGACTCTATGACTACTCACAGAAAACTTTAAAATGCTTTCCGCTAGGAGCTGAGTGTGGATCTGTGTAATAATGGCTTTTAGACATTTTCTTCTGGAAAATACTTTTTATCCA
Organism: Chiloscyllium plagiosum; assembly: GCF_004010195.1. Classification (NCBI taxonomy): domain Eukaryota; kingdom Metazoa; phylum Chordata; class Chondrichthyes; order Orectolobiformes; family Hemiscylliidae; genus Chiloscyllium; species Chiloscyllium plagiosum. The sequence goes on along the minus strand of NC_057712.1, from coordinate 6,145,649 downwards.
AGCAATTCTGCATCTGTTTATTTCAATGAATTGAACTTCACCAAATTAAATGAGATATAAGCAGATGTGGAAAAATGAGTTTGAACACTGGAATCAGGAATACTCAGGTCTGCTCAGTGATGAAATTACAGTTTAACACTTTGGGTTGGATTTTCATGGAGGGAACAGGAAGGATCAGATTGGAAAGCTTCCAGAACCTGCAGAGCCACCCCTTGAACAAGCTTGCACCACCATGTCTTCATTCTGGGGAGTGAGCGATGAGCTGGATCGAGACCTTTGTTCAGCCATTCTGACAGGCTGCCATCGCTGTTTACTGGGACATTGGTCCAACTTCAGCGGTGACTGTCAGACCCTCAATGCTCTGCAATGCCACCTGACCGGATGGCTGATTGGTGACCGAAGCCTGGGACAGGTTTGAGAGAATGCCTTTGACTAACTATGCTAAACCCCCTGATTCACAGATACCCCATGGACCCCTCCCCAAAGACTTGCAGATGTGCAGCATTGCTTGTTGCAAATGCTGTATGTTTGGCGTGTATAATGAGGTTGTGTGGCGCAGGTTAGAGTGGCACAGCATGCTGGCATTTGACAAGATGCACATGCCTTCGACTGATGACTGCTGTACTGCATGACCACCTCTATGTTCTGGTCACGACTACATTAATTGGCATGGCAAGGCCTGTACACTGTGAGTATGGCAGTGGGCCTGATGATTGGGTGCTGACAACACTAGTTGATAGCCTGCTGCACTGGTGCCAGTAGCTGTGCCACATGTGTACTCAATGCAGCTGTACAGTGTTGGTTGCTGGTGTGCCCTACAAAGCAACTGTACCCTTGCAGGGTGCATTGCCAATGCATTGGAAGATGTCAGGACGGTAGTGATGGCTGAAAGTGAAGTGTCAATATGCACGATTGAAGAGTACAGGTGCTGATCAATTGTACCTAACACTACAGTGGGCAGGGAGAAGGTCTCTTAGAGCAAGGGGTGAGTTGAACACACCAACAACTTGTTCTCGTTTCCATGTTGAGTTTTCTTGATGGCTGGTTTGGAAATTACATCATCAATGCAGATCCTCCACAATTTTTGGTTTGAGGAGCCTACCTGGGGCAGTGACTGAAGATAACATGTGTACTTATGCCACTTTGAAAGTGCATAAACTTGTTTTCTGTTATCAGCCATTTACCAAGACAAACACAATTACAGGAAAGCCTGAAGAGAAATCTACATTGAAGGGACAATGTGGTTGGTGCATCTGAAGGGATTCAAAAGTATGTTAAATGTTGAATTCCTACATTCAAACTGATGCGTACTTCCAGTTGCTATGATTTAAAAAAAAATTGTTGGGAAAGGAAACATAAAAGTGAGTTTGGATTTTATGTGTTGTCTGGGTGTAGACAATGCTGGCAAATTTGTAGTTTGTGCCCAAACCTGTTGATTTGTGAAAGCTGGGATAGTTTTTAACAGATGGAACAAGCCATCACTTCACTAAAAAAAGTCAGTTTCCCCATCCCTCAATTACTCCAGTTTAATGGAACTTTAACCCATTCAGACCTAACTCTTAAATACATTGAATGGACTTTAAACCTGCTCAGAAGTTGGCAGCATTGTACACAAGCCATGCCCATTGCTATAGATCTCTGCTAGAATCTTGGCAGGGATAGGGCACATTTTGTGACGCCTGCCCTTTGGGTCATTTGAGGCCTATAAGTGTCCAGTTCATGATCACTGAAAGACGTCTTCACTATTGCTGGTGGCATTTTACCAGCAGCAGGAATGTCCAGACTATTAGCAATGCTGCCAATCTGGCAGTCTCACTCAGGATCCACCAAGAGCAAAGGTTTGTCATCTTCAGACAGCCCAATGGAAGATCTTCATTCCCCCCTCCCCCCAACTATCCACTGCCAACCTCTATCCAGAAGCACACTCAATGTTGACTGTCATCCTCAGTTCTCTCCCTCCAATCCTTGGCTGCCCAATTTCACTCCCCACATCCCTCATGTCACTTACTTTGCAATCTTGCCTAAGGCAGAACTGATTGCAGTGTTGGCAGTGCCCCATGCTCCTAGAGATACTGTTGAGACTTCAATGGCCAGTAGCTGTCATTAGTTGGCTGTTCCCAGAGTTGAAATACTCGCACAGACCTCTTCTTTAGCTAACCCATACGAGATTAAAAATGTTAACTCTGTTTTTTTCTCCACAGATACTGCCAGACCTGTTGAAATTCCCCAGCATTTTCTGTTTTTATCCCAGGAATCTTCTTACATGGATTACTGTTTAACGAAAAGACCTCCAAATTCTTGCCACCTTTTATGTCATAGAATCATAAAGTACACAAGTCTTTCAGTGCCCCCAGTCTGTAAGGCCAAAGATATACTGCTACCTATAGTCATCCCATGTTTCCCATTCTGAGGGTTCTCGCCTCAACCACCCTCCCAGGCAGTGCATTCCAGACTCTCCCCAAATTTGGGGGAAAAAAGCTTTCCTCTAAACTTCCTGCCCTTCATTTTAAAATTATGCCCCCTTGTTATTGACCGTTCAACTGAGGGGAGCAGCCTTTAGACTTTTGAAAAGGCCTCTCAAATGTTAATTCTGATCTCTCCCTCTGCACCTTCTCTGCAGCTGTGGCACTGTATTCTGCAGTCTGCCCTGCTCATCTGACACATTGTCTATGATATGATCTGCCTGTATAGCATGCAAAACAACATTTTTCACTGCATATCGGCACACTTGGAAACGATATATCAAACTCAAACTAATCTGCAAAATTTCAGAAAGTGCAACTTTAGTATATATATTTCTCTTTGTAATGTAACCTCTGGAATCCAGGTATAATTCTGCTAAAGCTATCCTCCACTCCCTCTCAGACCAATAACTCCTTCCACAAAGGTTCACTGATCTGTGTTACCTCAGCAAATAATTCAAATACATTCATCAGATCTGACGTACAAATTGCCTCAACTGGAAGTTTTTAGTTATTGTCCGCTTGCTGATGGGGGCTGATTCTTGCTGCCCATCCCCCCAGGCCATCAGTCTCAAGACTGAGATTTGAAGTGGGAGCTGGCCTGGAGATTGACTGGCTCGGGAGAAATAGACGAAAGTGAGCTCTGCAGATTCTGGAGATTAGAATCTAGAATGTGACGCAGGAAAAGCGCAGCAGGTCAGGCAGCATCCGAGGAGCAGGAGAGTCGACGTTTCGGGCAAAAGCCCTTCATCAGGAATGAGCCTGACCTGATGTGCTTTTTCAGTACCACACTCTTGGGCTCAGGGAGAATGCTAATTTGGAGTTGCCATTTCTGGTTCAAGCAATTTTCACCAAAGCAAGGAAAGTGTGGGCCTGCCATCCAATTCTCCTCCCAGTTGAGGCCAATTAGGTTAGTTAAAAAGGTTCATTAGGAGTTTACTGGCGGAGGGGAGTGGGTTATCTAATAGGTGCATGGATTATGATCCACCTCTAGGTTTACTAGGACTTGAGCTTAGACCTTCTGACACAGAGATTGGAACACAAGTGAGTGACCTTTTTTGTAAAGCTTTCAGAAGCTGCTGGTAATGAGTCATGATTCCATTTGAGTTAATTGCCTAATGGTGTATGAATATTTATCTAACAGTGGTCATCCGTATTTCAAATGAACAAACATGACAAAGAGTCTGAATTTAGGTGAGGCTGACTTCACTGTGATGAGACTGCCCACAGAAATGGTCAAGCCAATAATGAACTTGCCAAGGCAAAGTTGAGCTGTTCCTCATTAGTCAAACATTTGATACAGTATTAAGGCATTGTTGCTATTTTAAATATGCGCACCATTGGATGAAATGAAGATGGTTGAGCAAAGGTGGTTTGTACTGTTAGTGTGCTCCTTAATCCAAATGTTGAAAATTGCATTTGATGCAATCCTTGCTTCACAAACTTGATCTTGTCTTTTCTATGATGTTGATCATATTTTTCTGTTGATATTCTGATATTAAGTTGCTATATTTGCAATACCAATCCCATTTTTTCTAGGGATCTGTGTGATATGGTTGTAGGATTTGTCCACCAGGTGGCTCTGTGGGCAAGTTCCTGAGGTCCCCCAAACTCTTTTGCTATCTTATAATTGAAAGAAAATCACATTCAACAATTAACCATGGGCAATGCCACAGATTATTAAAATGATCTTAAATAATACTAGTATATTAAGCTATATATGTTTAAAAAATGGTTTTCAAAAATCTTTACTGTCTCCAACCTGTACATAAGACTCTTCATTAGCATTTAAGTACCCCATTATTGTGTTTGGTGAATTGAAATTCAACAATACAGTGAGAATAAACTTATTTTTGATAGGGCAAGAAATATCAAAATGAGTGCAGATTTGAATATTTATGTAAAAAGTAACAATTCTGTGATTAACATATCACTCATCTATAATTAAATATCTCTGAATATCAATATCCATGCAAATAATTGATTAGTGAATGTTAGGAAAGGATGGGGCGCTGACTTGTTAAAATCCAACAATTGGAAATTCATGTAAACTATGCAGCAGGAGATGATTGCTGATCGCATGTTAGTTTAAACTTGGCATGAGGGAAATGTGATGATGCTGTCACTTTAAAAGGCTGCTTTGTCCTGGTTTTCTCATTGCAAGGCAGAGGTATCAAGCTGCCAGCTGAACATCACTCGAGTAAACAGCTTGGGCGGCCTTGGGTTTATTTTAAATGCAGCTTGCAATGGTGTGGGCTAGCTCTCACAGGTTGGGATTGCTAGTTTTTAAAAATGTTTTTAGGTTTAGCTATTGGGGTCTCAACAGAGTTGGAAGCTTCAGTGAATGTCTCCTGCTGCTACTCTCTCTGTATTTTCTCTTCATGCTTTTTTCCCTCTTGGATGGGAGTACTGCATATAAGAATCAGTGTATGAACTTTCCTTTTTGCCAAGGCGTTTGTTTATATTGGAACAGTTAATTAGTAATAGGTACTGTGTCTGTTATTCAGTTAAGCTTTCCAATAATTAAGTTATTCAAAATTCCTCTTTCTTTGATTGTATTTTTACTATACTGTTTAAATAAATTGTGTTTTGCTTAACATCGAACAGTTTGACAAGTCACAATGCACCTGAAACACAGCACTTCACATTTGCCTTTAAAATAAGAAAACATTAGGGTCTAGGTTACCTACTTACAACATTTTGAGGGAGTCTGGTCTGGTCCACAACAGAAGGGGAAGAAAAAACGTGCCCTTCAAAAGGCAACTGTTCTCACTTCTTTTTATTTATTTATTAAGAATTAACTGCACAGGTCACTGTCATAACACTAAAATGTGAATTTTTAGGTAGAGACTGTATGTCAGAGGGAAAAGTGCTAGTGGAAATGAGAAAGCTGCAAATAGATCTCCAAACATCCAGGAATAAAATGTATATTTTAATAAGTATCTAGTACTGATAAAATCAGATTAAACAAAGTAACTGTTTACTGCAAATGGTAATGGTTTAACTACAATTTCTGGCTGAACAATTGATCAGGAGCTGATTTGTAAATTTTTCCATAACGGTCCCTACATTTATTCAAGATGAGTTCAGAGCTGCGAGCTCAGTACTGACACTGGACATCTCTGCCCATGGCCATCTGCTTGATCTTTATTCGTTTAGGATAAATAGATAAGATCTATTTCCTGGGGTGGGTTAAGTCCAAAACTAGATGGCATAGATTTAAAGATGCTGTTGTTGGACTGGGGTGTACAAAGTTAAAAATCACACAACACCAGGTTATAGTCCAACAGGTTTAATTGGAAGCACTAGCTTTCGAAGCGCTAATCCTTCATCAGATGGTTGTGGAGGACACAATTGGAAGACACAGAATTTATAGCAAAAGTTTACAGTAACTGAAATTATACATTGAAAAATACCTTGATTGTTTGTAAAGTCTCTCATCTGTTAGAATGACCATGATAGTTTTACTTCTTTCAAATGTAAATCACAAAACCTTTTTTAAAAAAGTTACATTCTCAGGTTAAATGTAACAATTGGTGTCAGCCCAGATAAGATGTTGAAGGTGTTAGTCCCCTGTGTTCCCTGTCTGTGCCATAATGTTTAGACTGATTCTAATCTAAAAAATGAGTTAAGAGTCTTTTGCGATAAATTCTGATGAAGGAGCGGCGCTCCAAAAGCTCGTGCTTCCAGTTAAACCTGTTGGACTATAACCTGGTGTTGTGTGATTTTTAGCATAGGTGTAAAGTCATAGAGTCATAGAGATGTACAGCATGGAAACAGATCCTTTGGTCCAACTCATCCATGTCAACCAGATATCCTAAAATATACATTTGCCGGCATTTGACCCATATCACTCTCAACCCTCCCTATTAGTTTCTCATCCAGACACTTTTTACTGAAAGGGGAAAGATTTAAAAGTGACCGAAGGGGCAACTTTTTCACACAGAGTGTGGTATGTGTATGGAATGAACTGCCAGAGGAAGTGGTGGAGGCTGGTAGATGTACAACATTTAAAAGACATCTGGATGAATAGGGAGAGTTGGTCGACGAAATATCGAGAGCCGAAGGGCCTGTACTGCACTGTAATGTTCCATGGATATGGGCAAAATGCTGGGAAATGGGACTAGATTTATTCAGGATATTTAGTCAGCATGGACAAGTTAGACAAAGGGGTCTGTTTCCAACTCTATGACTCTAAATTTCTCACTGGAACTTTAGCTTCCATTTTTCTTAATATTTTTAATATATTTACTATCGCTTTTGTCAGGATTTGTTGCTCCTTTCAGAATATGTAATTTTCAGCTAATCTGATCTTGATGTGACGCAGAAATTGTTGAAAAGTGATGACTCAAACACAAAATACAAATTAGTTGTCATGTTTTTATGGTATATTAGAGGCAGGTTGAGCACAATATCGATCACAGTGTGCCAGAGAATATACACTTTTATAGCAACAGGATTTATTTAATGTACATCAGGTTCACCAAGAAGGGGTTTGATTCATGTTCGGATTTTATGACATAGCATTTTAGGATTTTTAAGAGAGCTTTGGGCAATGAATACTGAGAATCTATTTGTTGTTTTTTTGAAACCGTAAATAAGCTGCAATTAATTTATCAACGTTTCTTTTCTGTTTGTAAAATATTCATTCCTTACTTTTATAAAGCTGGTGATATATTGTAAGATCTAATGCAAAATGCATTATTTTAAAGCAGTGCTTGGTATATAGCAGTAATAGGGAAGGTTAGTATTAAGGCGCAGTCTTAGGAATTGATACCACAGAGAGTATAAGAAGGTAAGAATTTGAAGCAGCAATAGATCATAATAGTAGAGAGTGTGTTGCTAGAAAAGCACAGCAGGTCAGGCAGCATCTGAGGTACGGGAAAATCGTCTTTTTGGGCTGGAGTCTTCATTGGGAATGAGGCTGGGAGCCTTGGGGTTGGACAGATAAATGGGATGGGGGTGGGGCTGCAGAGAAGGTAGCTGAGAGTGCAATAGGTGGTTGGAGGGGGGGTAAAGGTGATAGGTCAGAGAGGAGGGTGGACCGGATAGGTGGGAAGGAAGATGGACAGGTAGAACAGGTCATGAGGATGGTGCTGAGCTGGAAGATTGGAACTGGGCTAAGGTGGGGAAGGGGAAATAAGGAAACTGGTGAAGTCCACAATGATGCCATGGGGTTGAAGGGTCCCAAGGAGAAAGATGAGGTGTTCTTCCTCCAGGCGTCGGGTGGTGAGGGAGCAGTGATGGAGGAGGACCAGAACCTGCATTTCCTCGGCAGAGTGGGAGGGGGAGTTGAAATGTTCAGCTACAGGGTGATGGGGTTGGTTGGTGAGGGTATCCCAGAGATATTCTCTAAAGTGCTCTGCGAGAAGGCATCTGCATAAACCTCTGCATAAATCGCATCATCTGCCGACAATTCCGCCACCTACAAATGGACCACTCCACCAGGGATATATTTCCCTTCCCACCCCTTTCTGCTTTCCACAAAGACCGTTCCCTCCGTGACTATCTGGTCAGGTCCACGCCCCCCAACAACCCACCATCCCCTCTTGGCACCCTCCCCTGCCACCGCAGGAATTGCAAAACCTGTGCCCACACCTCCCCCCTCACCTCCATCCAAGGCCCCAAAGGAGCCTTCCACATCCATCAAAGTTTCACCTGAACATCCACCAACGTCATTTATTGTATCCATTGCTCCCGATGCGGTCTCGTCTACATTTGGAAGACTGGACGCTTTCTCACAGCGCTTTAGGGAACGTCTCCGGGATACCCGCACCAATCAACCCCAGCCTCATTCCTGATGTAGGGCTCTGGACTGAAACGTCGATTTTCCTGCGGATGCTGTCTGACTTGCTGTGCTTTTCCAGCAAGAGACTCTCAACTCTGATCCCTAGCATCTGCAGATCTCACTGTCTCCTAATAGATCATTCAGAACAATGACCACTGATTTTTGACCACAGTGTAGTAGCACTGCTGCTTTGCAGCGCCAGGGACAAGGATTCAATTTTAGGTAACTGTCTGTGTGGAGTTTGCACATTCTCCCTGTGTCTGCATGGATTTGCTCTGGGTGCTCAGGGTTCCTCCCACAGTCCAAGATGTGCAGGTTAGATGGTTTGGTCATGCTAAATTGCCCCACAGTGATGTGCAGGCTAGGTGGTTAACCATGGGAAATGCAGGGTGGTAGGGTAGGGGAGGGAAGCTGTTCGAAAGGTCAGCGTGAACTTGATGGGCAGAATGGCTTGCTTTCCCACTGAATAGATTCTTTAATTCAACTGAACTTGCCCACCTTCCTCTCATGCCTGTTAACTCACTGAAGGACCAGAAAGCGATCTATTCCATCTTTAAATGTACTCAATGCTGGATTATCCCCAATCCTCTGGGGCTTGGGGATAATCAGTTTAATGATTTGATTAGATTGATTGCATTATGAATGTGGTAAACCTGTTGATGTTTTTGGGAGGATGTTATGAGCAGAGCAGATAAGGGGTGGCAAGTGAATGTGATGTAGTTGGATTTTCTGAAGGTAGTAAGTGGGGAGGTGCTTCTCAATGTCCCATTGGGGTTACAGGGGGAGCTGGTCCATCCAATTGTTTGTTGTGTGGAGATCTCTCTCCCAGATGGCTGTAAGAAAGCTGTTTCCTTGAAGCTATTGGCCTTCCCAGTGTTGAGTGCCCACTGTTATTTTGGAAAATTGGGCATTAAATTATTTAAAAAGGCTCCAGGCCTCCATTTTGTGGGTGATCGACCACTGGTTCCACTACCATTCTAATCTGGATCCTTGGTTTTTTTTTTCCTGCCTAACCCCAGCTCCCAGCACACCGTCATCTCCCGGCCTGGCACCTAATGTTGGGAAAATCCTTCATGCCCTTGTTATAGTGACGAGATGTCAACTACTTATTCTCTATTTATGCTCCCAGTTCATCTATCTTATTACAAATGCTTTGCGCATAGCAAATTAAGATTGTTTTGATTCTTTTTATTGTTATTCTTTAAATGAATCTTATTCAAAAGTGAAATAGGCATAAGGCCTTATGCCTATTTCACTTTTGAATAAGATTCCCTGGTATGGAGGGATTGTCTAACGAACAAAGATTAAATGAGTTGGGACTCTACTCACTGGAGTTCAGAAGTTTTGAGAGGTGATGTCATTGAAACATGTCAGATTCCTAAGGGGTTTGACAGGGTCAATGCTGAGAGAATGTTTGTTCTCTTGGAAGAGTCTGGGACCAGAGGGCACAGACTCCGAATAAAGATGTCCCCATTTAAAACTGAGATGAGGAGGAATTTCTTCTCTCGGAGGGTTGTGAGCGTTTGGAACTCCTTTCTGCAGAGACAGCAGTGGGGGCACAGTCCTTGCTTATATTTATGGCTGAGGTAGATGGATTCTTGATCAGTGCGGTGGAGAACCAAGGGTAATAGGAAGAATGCAGAAAAGTGGATATGAGGAATGTCAGATTAGGCATGGTCCTGTAGAATGGCACAGCAGGTCAAAGGGGCCAAACAGCCTTCGCCTGTTCCTATTCCTTATGGCCTTATGGTGTGAGAATGTACATTCTGACAACTGAAAACATTAGTTTGAAAGATTCTTCATTAAAAAAGATTGAAACCATTAAATTCAATATTGTGATTGGGGTTCTCTCTCTGTTGGTTTTGATTTCTGCCCATGTTTGTCCTGGCTGTAATTAATTAAAATGTTTATTTTCAATTAACAAAGTAGTGCTGGTACATGCCCTTTCCATTTGCCTGAGATTTCTGTTGCTTATTTTGAGAGAAGAGTCAGCTTAGGTCAAGATGAGAAAACTCATGGGGTGGTTTTCTGTTCGAGTGAATGGGATTATTGGATCTGTAGGTTTTAGAACAAAATTGGGTGGCAAGATTGGGCTCAATTTTCACTGAGTTAGCTGAATTTAAACCAAGTAATTTATAGTGGTGGAACATCGAATACGTTCCATAGTTTTTCTCACATGGTTTCCCTCTTTTCACTGATCGCAGAAAATCCGACATTTCCAAGCAGTAGCAGAAAGCTTTGTTACTTTAAAAAACACTCCACCTTCATTTCTGTTTCTTTGTGTTTTCCATTTGACTTGGTAAATTTTCTATAATGCTCATTCGTAGCTGTTATTTAAAAAATATACTTGAAGCACCACTTCATCATCTCGTTTGTTTTCATATCATTTTAAAAAAATGTCTGAAATGCATTATTGTTCTGGCTGCAATTTGACGTCTCCAAATAAAAGATAAATAATCAACTGTTTTCAATTTAAAAATAAAAACTCAGAAAGATTTAATGTGAAGTTTGAAGTGAGGTTCTTTTATTTCTTCTCTCACAGCATCTCTGCCGTAAACATGCTAAACAAACCTGACTTGAACAGGATTTTTGAACGATTTCCTTCATATTTCCTTTAAATTTTCTTCAATCATTTTGAAAAACAACACTTCAGGCACTGTTGTAAGCTGAAGAGAAATATATTAGTAACAGGGTTGACTGATAGACCATGAGATATTGAACACATAGTGCATGCTCAAGTTAGAGAGTCTGCTTTCATTGACAACAAAAACATTCCCAGGACAAAGGCACCAAATCTAAATTCAAGCATTTGAGACAAGTTGAGATCCTTGAATAAAACTAAATGACTAAGACGACAACTTAGTGAATACATTAAATCAGGCTATTCCACGCTATCTTTAAGATGGCTGAAAAGAATTTTTACGAGTATGTTACCAAGACTGGAAGGTTTTCATTATAGGGAAAGTCCCTGGATAGGCTGGGAGTTTGTTTGCTGGAGCCTAGGAGGCTGAGGGGTGACCTTATAGAGGTTTAAAAAATCATGAAGGGCATAGATAAGTTGAACAGCCAAGGTCTTTTTCCCCAGAGTAGGGGAGGGCTTAGGTTTAAAGTGAGAGGGGAAAGATTTAAAACGGGCCTGAGGGGTAACTTTTTTAGATAGAGGTTGGAGCGTGTATCGAACAAGGAAGTGGTAGAGGTGAGTACAAAACAACATTTTTAAAATGTGGACAGGTACATTTTTCAGGAAGGGTTTAGAGGGATATGGACCAAATACTGGCAAATGGGATTAGGTAAGTTTAAGATGGGTTGGGCCCAAGGGCCAGTTTCTGTGCTGTATGACTCTATGACTATTAGTCTAGTCAATAAAATATAATGGTGACAGTAAGAGAAATAACTGTCACCCTTGTAAGTAATGATTGGTGTATGCAAGCATGATCACATTCTATAAGTTGAACTACAGGTTGATGTATATTGATTAAAAAGGAGAAATATCTGCATTGTGTTTGAATTTCCAATCAGTTGCTGGGTTGATAGCTATTGGAAAAACTATCAAGTCCACGATTCAATTTCCGAGAAAGACTTTGTTCTAAACCAAATAAACTATTAATGAAGTTATTCAGTCACAAAAAGAAAGCTTGAAAGTTAATCACATTATAACATTGATTTTGAAAATGTTCTTATTTTTCTCTGATCTATGATTTTGAACAATTTAAAAGTGAAACAGAAAGGAATGCAAAAAAAACTTCCATCATTATGTTTGTTAATCATAGATAGGAATGCAATAAGATCTATACTATTCAAAAAAATATCATTGTCCATTTCCAGCAATCTATCAATTGGAATTACAGGCTTCTCAGTCTTTATTGTTTGTCTGAGTCACCATTTCTCAGTATTTCTGTGTCCATATGCAGGAAGACCTGGATGACAATCCAGTTTTGACCGAAAAGTGGCAACTCCGTTAAAAGCAGGGATAAAAAAAATCCCATTTTATTCTCTCTCAGAGGGTTGTGAGTCTTTGGAATTCCCTTCCTCAAAAGGCAGTGAGACAGAAATGGTATTTTTTTTTACGCCACAGAGGTAGTTAGATTCTTGATGACCAAGGGGATGAAGGATTATTTGGGGATATGCAGGCATGTAGAGTTGATATTTAGATTAGATTCCCTAAAGTGTGGAAAAAGGCCATTTTGCCCAACCAGTCCACACCGACCCTCCAAAGAGTAACTCACCCAGACCTATTCCCCTGCTCTACATTACATCTGACTAATGCACCTAACACTATGGGCAATTTAGTGGCCAACTCACCTAACCTGCACATCTTTCAATTGTGAGAAGAAACCAGAGCACCCAGAGGAAACCCACACAGACATGGGGAGACTGTGCAAACTTCATGATCAGCCATGATCGTATTGAATAGGGAAGTGGGCTCGAAGGGCTGAATGTCACTCTCTTGTTCCTTGTTTGTATGATCGTAATGTTTGTAGCATACCATTGCCAGCCAACGACCAATAGCCACAAGTGGGAATCTCACCAGCTACCCTTGACATTCAACTGTGTTACCATTGGTGAATCACTCACCATTAATCACCTGCAATTTATCATTTATCATAAACTGAATTGGATCAGCCATATAAATGCTATGACGACACAAACAGAAGAGAGAATGGGAATTTTCTGCAGAGTAACCTCCCTTCTGTAGCCTAATACCTGTTTATCATCAACAAGACACAAGTCAGGAATATGATGAAATGCTGTCTCCTTGCCTAAATAGGTGCAACTCTAACAGTATTCAAGAAATGTGACACCATTCAGGACCATGTGGTTGGCACACCAGCCACCAGCTTAAAAAATCCACTCATTCCTACACGTTTCCGTTGAAACCACATATCATCTTGACTTGGAGGTATATCTCCATTCCTTCATTGTCACCGGGTCAGATTGCAGGAACGCCTTCCCCAACAGCAATGTGTGTATGTCTACACCTGATAAGGGACTGCAGCAATTTGAGAAAGTAGCCACTGTGCCAGTGTTGCTGAGATCTCAGGAAAAAGTATTAAGAAACAATGATTGTGGTTTGTTGGCCCCAAGGGAGCCCTATTGGATAGACGACAGAGTGTTCTCACTTTTGAGTGACTATTGAGAAGATAGTCAGTCCCAGAATGCTAAGATCCAGCCAAACCTCATACTCAGCCTTTGCCAAAAATTCATCACAGACAGACAATATCCATCGCCTCCACAACACCACCGCCAGTAACACTGGACCCTTCTAACAAGTTCTCACTGGGAAGTCAACCAGCATTTTTAGTGCGTTCAACACCAGCTAGCTCAGTTGATTCACCCTCAAGCGCTGACTTTGTATTACTAATGATTTTATTTAATAATTCATTCTTTTATTTAATTATCAAGAACACAATGCATCTAACTATGTTTTATGAAAGTATTGAACATTTCAATTAAATGGTTTGTAGGAGAGGCATATGGATTTCCAGACAAGACCGTGCTTTTACCAGGGGTATTGTGTCTCTCTTACTTAAAGGTTTGCATATGGATATAAGTATGCATTTAAATGCATTGATTAAAATGGATTTAATCCTGTTTAATTAACCTAAATTCTATGAGAAATGGACTGAGAAACAGAAACAAAAAGGCTGTATGCATAACTTATTATTCCCAGTCTTGTTACTGATCATTTGGTGTATACAGAATCAATAGAAAACTCTGAGCACGAGCAAGGAGATCTACTTGTTACGGGTAATTCTTGATGCAAAACATAATTGATTAAATCTGTGCACTAACCCTTAGTAAAGAGCTTATAGAATGGTTAAATTAGTGCTGGGTAAGTGTTTGTTTAATTTCAAGGTTCAGTACATTTTGCACAATATATAATGACAACTGCTCGGCCATCTGGCATGTTTGACTCCTCTTTAACAATAAAACAAATTGAATCTTAATTCTACAGGCAAGTGAAGGCAGGGTGACATTCAAGGGGAGGTATAAAAGACTCATTTTCATCAGTTACCGTACTGCTGTCTGACTTCTGCTGTTAGTTTCACAGTATACACTAGAAAGAAATTTTCATGCATATTGTAATCTAGAAATTCAATACCATGGCAGAATGCAAATCATAAGTAATACTTGAATGCAATCTGTAAAACAGGAATATCATAGAATCCCAACAGCGTGGAAACAGGCCCTTCAGCCCAACAAGTCTACATCGACCCTCCAAAGGATAACCCACCCAGACCCATTCCCCTATTACTCTACATTTACCCCTGACTAATTCACCTAACCTACCCTTCCCTGAACATTAAGGGCAATTTAGCATGGCCAATCCACCTAACCTGCACATCTTTGGATTGTTGGAGGAAACCCATGCAGACCCAGGGTGAATGTGCAAACTCCATACAGACTGTCACCTAAGCCACTGTGCCAACCCATTTTTCCTGTTTTGATTGGAACTTGTTATTGCTTTGAAAAATATTTGTGGGTGGGACATTAACCTGCATTGTTAATAAGTTTAATACAAAATGGATAGCTTGGTTGACTCATCATTAAATATTGAAGTTTTACTATAAGAGTTACAAAGTGATTTAGATTATATGTTGCAAATAAATATGTACAGGTTAGATGAACCGGTCAAAATTTGGCAAGTGGTGTTTGATGTGGCTAAGTGTGAGGCTATCCATTTTGGTTGGAATAATAAAAAAAAACAGCATAGTAATTATTACCTAATGGAGAGAAACTTAAAAATGCTTAGGTGCAGAGGGATCTGGGTGTGTTGGTGCATGAGTCACAGAAAGCTCGAATGAAGGTACAGCAGATTAATAAGGAAGGTGAATGAAACTGGTACTTCTTATTAAAGGAATGGACTTCAAAATTAAAAGCAAAGAGCTGTTGCAGCACTTTTACAAGGCCCTGGTGAGACTGCACCTGAAGTACTGCTTATTTGAGAAATAACATAATTGCATTAGAGGCAGTACAGAGAGGCTATGCTCAATTTCTTCCAGAGATGCAAGGCTTGTCTTATGAAGAGAGACTGAGCAACTTAGACCTATATTTTCGGAATTTAGAAGAATTGGAGGAGATCTAATTGAGGTATATAAGATGCTCAATGGGATTGAAAAATAGAGGGAAAGTAGATCTTTCTGATGTGGGGCAATCCAGAATTAGAGGCATCCAAGCAAAGAGAAGTGGTGGCAGATTTAAACTACAATATGGAAAAATTACTTCTTTCAAAGGTTCATGCATCTGTGGAATTTATTACACTAAAGCACAGTGGATGCTAGGACACTGAAAGGAGGAGACAGACAGATATTCAATTAGTAATGTTTTAAGGAGTGGTCAGGGAAGTTCAATTGAGGCCAAGATGTGATCAGCCATGATCACATTAAATGGTGGAGCAGGCCTGAGAATGTGACTCCTGCTCCTAGTCCTTGTGTTCTAATGTTCCTTTAACCGCTTGTAAATCACGTAACTATCATCACCTGTTCAGGATATTGTCCATAGCATAAGTTCAGTGTGATGGCTTTAAATTAGGTTAGAAGTCACACAACATCAGGTTATAGTCCAACAGGTTCATTTAAAATCACAAGTTTTCGGTGCTGCTCAGTTGTCAGGTGAATTGATTTGTCCACCCCAGTCCAACACCAGCATCTCCACATCTTAAATTAGATCAGGTAAAGTGCTCTGGTGAGCCAGAGTTCAAATAGTGCTGAACATTGTATAATCATCAGTGAACATCTGACCTTATGTTGGAGGGAAGGTTATTGATGAAGCAGCTAAATATGGCTTTGAACACTGCCCCATGGAGCTCCTGCAGAGATGTCCGAGAGCTGAGATAAGTGATCTCCAACAATCACAACCATCTTCCTTGCTGCTGGTATTTCTTTAACCAGTGGAGAACATCCTCCCAGTTTCCACTGACTCTAGTTTTGCTAGGGTGACTTGATGCTGTATTCATCTAATGTTGTTTAGTTGCTGTTACCTGATATCTGGAATCCAACTTGTCTGTTTATGCTTGGAGCATGGATATAATGAGGTCAGGAGCCAGAGTGGGCCTGACTGTTACTCCCGTTGGGGAGAAAGTGAGGTCTGCAGACGCTGGAGATCAAAGTTGAAACTTTATTGCTGGAACAGCACAGCAGGTCAGGCAGCATCTAGGGAACAGGAGATTCGACGTTTCGGGCACATGCCCTTCTTCAGGAATGAGCAGAGCTCTCTGCTCATTCCTGAAGAAGGGCATGTGCCCGAAACGTCGAATCTTCTGTTCCCTAGATGCTGCCTGACCTGCTGTGCTGTTCCAGCAATAAAGTTTCAACTGTTACTCCCGTTACCAACTGCAAACCTACACTCTATAGTTCCAGCTCCCACAATGACAACAGTACAACAATCTTAGAGACATGTATTATCACAGCTTGACCTTTTTTAATACCAGCCAGACAGGTGGGAGTTTGGAAGGTTTTCTTTGAATATTGCCATCTTAATGCCAATGACATTGTATGAAAAACAATGAAACTAAAAAGCTGACTTTTAGAGCATTCTTGATCAAAGTATTGTGTATATTTGATGATATTTTAATAGGCATTGCAAAGTAATATCTGAAAATGAATGCACAACCTGGAGAATTGCTCCCATGCCCACCTGATAAATTTCCACATCGTTGAGGTGACCGTTGATCATTATGTGTTTGTTTAAAATGTGCGATAGTAAATTGGCAGCCTAATCCATGCAATAGAATGAAAGCAAATCGTAGATTTGCTCGTCACCCATTACAACAACAACCTCATTTCAGACCTACCTCATTAAGAACCTTGGGGCATATTAAAATGCTGAAGGCTTGATAGAAAGTTGTTGCATTACCCATTTCATATTATCAAACAATATCATGATCTCTTTCAACCATAATTATTAAATTAATTCATTCTGTAAAACTCTGAAATAATGCAGAAGACATTATATTTTCCTGTATTTTAAACATAAAGTGTATATAAAGAAATGAGTTTCCGTTGTAATACCCTAGATAATAGTGTTCTGCTCTGAAAGGAACATTGTCCATCTGTTCCTGTCAGTTGGAATAAAACTTGCAATTCTTTCCATAGTCCCCTGGTGCTGAGTTTGTTTAAATGTAGTAAAACTGACACTGTTCAGTGTTTTACTTACCCTTTAACATTTAATGCAGGAAACATTGCTAATAGCGTGGATTTTTAATAAATTTAGAGTGATCTGAATATAAAACTATTGCCCACAAAATATAGTATGCTTGTTGGAAGAGATTTCATAACTTTTTTTTAATAAATGTGTGATAATTATGTGGACTCAGCATAACTGCAGCCTCAGTGAATAAAACTCTAACAACATAATGATGGCTGTATTGTGCCCAATTGTCATCACTTAGTTATTCGTTTACTAACAATTTTTTCCACTTTTTAAGTTCAGGAACATTTCTCTTTCCTTCTTCAGTGTCATCACACAATCTGAATCTGTCCAAAGATAACTGAAGACTGAAACAAAAACAGAAGTTGCTGGAAAGTCTCAACAGGTCTCACAGCAACTGTGGAGAGAAATCAGAGTTAATGTTCCAGGTCCAGTGACCCCTCCTCAGAACTGATGGCAGCTAAGAAAATGCTGATTTTTATGCCGAAGGAAGGTGAGGGAGGGGTTAAGGATTAAACGTTAGGTGGAGATAGAGCCCAAAGAGAGGGGGAAGGACAGTTGGAAAAAGGAGCAGATAATGATCAGGCTAAGAAGGTGAACAGCTGTTAATGGATACTGTTAGTGGCGACCAATGGGTTGTGTGTAATGGCAGACCAGATCATAACTAGTCCTGGTGTGTGGGGGTTGAGGTAAGGACATGGGAGAGCTTAAGCCCGAAAATTGTTGAACTCGGCATTGAGTCCAGATGGCTGTACAGTCCTCATGTGGAAAATGAGGTGCTGTTCTTCCAGCTTCCATTGAGCTTCAATCGAACACTGCAGCAAGCTGAACAGAGATGTTGGCCAGGGAACATGGTGGGGTGTTAAAGTGACAGGCAACTGGAAGCGCAGGATCATTGATAACCGATGACTGTTGGTTATTGGCCAAACTTGACTCAAGAGCAAATACCATTAAATCATCGCTACAGCTTCTAAACAAAAATGTACGCACAGACATGTGAAGCCATGACAAAACCTCCAAATGTAAATCTTGCAGCACACAATAGTTCAACAATTCTATGTGCAGGATCAATAATGCTAGAGTACAATCAATTTGTACGGATGTCACAAAATTCTGCATTACAAACACTGCTGAACCAGTAATTCTGATAATGCCAGTAATAACGCCTGCCATGATCTTGCATTAGTCACAATCCATGGAATCAATCAGATTTCAGAGACACAAGAGTTTGTAGAGGACTATTCAAGAAACACTTGCTGAACTAATTATGAATAAAAGAATAGAGAAGAAAAGAAAATGAATAGTTTTTTTCAGCTGCAATTGGAATAGGAGAAGCAACAGCAAGGACCAGGGGCCCGACAGGAAGTTGGAGTGGGAGGAGTGACAGTGAGGACCAGAGGCCCGACAGGAAGTTGGAGTGGGAGAAATGACAGCGAAGACTAAAGACCTGATAGGAAGGTAAATTTTAACAAATATAACAGTTTACCTTGTGTATAGGCGGAACGCACATTGAGCAGGAGTGGACACGGGACTGCTGGGTAAGTGAGGCTTTATATTTGTGTGGTTGCTTTACCTGAAACACTACTTGAGTAGTGTCTCCCACCCATCCTCCTCCTCTGACCTGTGCGCCGATTGGTAAGGTGACTGGTTTCTCTATTTTCAATTTTTCACTATTCTTGTTGGGAATTTAGAATGGTGGGAATGGAGATTATGGCAGCTGAATATTCCTCCTGCACAATTCAGGAAGTGAGGGTCACCAGTAGTGTCCCTGCTGACTGCATCTGCGGAAAGTGCACCCAACTCCAGCTCCTCGAAAATCGTGTTAGGGAACTGGAGCTGGAGCTGGATGAACTTTGGATCATTTGGGAGGGGTTTTTGAGAGGAGTTACAGGGAGGTAGTCACACCTCAGATACAAGAGAAAGGCAGATGGGTTACCTTCAGGGGATGGAAAGGTAACAGGCAGGCAGTGCAGGGATCCCCTGAGGCCGTTCCCTTCAACAACAAGTATACCATTTTGGATACTGTTTGGGGTGTGGGCCCAGTCTTACGTGGGGTAAGCAATGAAGCACAGCTCTCTTGTACAGAGTCTGTCCCTGTTTCTCAGAAGGAAAGGGGAAGAGGAGCAGAGCATTAGTCAGTGGGGACTCCATATTTAGGGGGACGGATAGGAGGTTCTATGGGAATGAGGGTTGGTGTGTTGCCTCCCAGGTACCAGGGTTGGTGGTGTCTCTGATCGTGTTTTCGGGATCCCTGAGGGGGAAGGGGAGCAGCCCCAAGTTGTGGTCCACATTGGCACCAATGACATAGGTAGGAAGAGAGACGGGGATTTAAGGCAGAATTTCAAGGAGCCAGGGTGGAGCTTAGAGCTAGAACAAACAGAGTTGTTATCTTTGGGTTGTTGCCCGTGTCACATGCTAGCGAAGCAAGGAATAGGGAGAGAGAAGAGTTGAGCATGTGGCTACAGGGATGGTGCAAGAGGAAGGGTTTTGGATTTCTGGATAATTGGGGCTCATTTTGGCATAGGTAGGACCTCTACAAACAGAATGGTCTTCACTTGAACCAGAGGGTTGAAACTTTATTGCTGGAACAGCACAGCAGGTCAGGCAGCATCCAGGGAACAGGAGATTCGACGTTTCGGGCACAGGCCCTTCTTCAGGAATGGCCTGAAGAAGGGCCTGTGCCCGAAACGTCGAATCTCCTGTTCCCTGGATGCTGCCTGACCTGCTGTGCTGTTCCAGCAATAAAGTTTCAACTTTGATCTCCAGCATCTGCAGACCTCACTTTCTCCTTCCCAGAGGGTTACCAATATCCTGGGGGAAATTTGCTAATACTCTTCAACTGGGTTTAAACTAATGCAGCAGGGGGATAGGAACCAAAATTGCAGTTCGAGTATATGGGAGGTTGACAGTCGTGAGGTCAGAAATAAGGTTTCAAGATTGCAAGAAGCCACCGACAGGCAAGATGTTGGTTTGAAGTGTGTCTGATTCAACGCCAGGAGCATCTGGAATAGGGTGGGTGAACTTGCAGCATGGGTTGGTACCTGGGATTTCAATGTCATGGCCATTTCAGAGACATGGATAGAGCAGGGACAGGAATGGTTGTTGCAGGTTCCAGGATTTAGATGTTTCAGTAAGGACAGAGAAAATAATAAGAGAGGGGATAGTATGGCATTGTTAGTCAAGGACAGTATTACGGTTGCAGAAAGGACATTTGAGGAATCGTCTATTGAATAGACATAGTATGGGCTGAGGATAGAAACAGGAAAGGGGAGGTTACCCTGTTAGGAGTTTTCTATAGGCCTCCAAATAGTTCCAAGATGTAGAAGATAGGATAGCAAAAACGATCCTCGATAGGAGCGAGAGAGACAGGGTAGTTGTTATGGGGTCTTTAACTTTCCAAATATTAACTGGGTATACTATAGTTCCAGTACTTTAGATGGGTCAGTTTTTGTTCAATGTGTGCAGGAGGGTTTCCTGACACAGTATGTAGACCGGCCATTAAGGGACAAGGCCACATTGGATTTGGTATTGGATAATGAACCGGGCCAGGTGTTAGATTTGGAGGTAGGTGAGCACTTTGATCATAGTGACCACAATTCGGTTACATTTACCTTAGCAGTGGAAATGGATAGGTATACGGTCCGCAAGGCAAGAGTTATAGCTGGGGGAAAGGCAATTACGATGTGATTAGGCAAGATTTAGGATGTTGTGGTTCTGTTCGCTGAGCTGGAAGTTTTTGTTGCAAACGTTTCATCCCCTGGCTAGGCGACATCATCAGTGCTTGGGAGCCTCCTGCGAAGCGCTTCTTTGATGTTTCCTCCGGTGTTTATAGTGGTCTGTCCCTGCCGCTTCTGGTTGTCAGTTTCAGCTGTCCGCTGTAGTGGTTGGTATATTGGGTCCAGGTCGATGTGTTTGTTGATGGAGTTTGTGGATGATCCATTGTTCCTGAGTGTGCATTCTAGTGCTGCTAGGAGGTCGAAGCGCTTCGCAGGAGGCTCCCAAGCACTGATGATGTCGCCTAGCCAGGGGACGAAACGTTTGCAACAAAAACTTCCAGCTCGGCGAACAGAACCACAACAACGAGCACCCGAGCTACAAATCTTCGCACAAACTTTGAAGATTTAGGATACATAGGATAGGGATGGAAACTGCAGGGGCTGGGCATAGTTGAAATGTGGAGCTTATTCAAGGAACAGCTACTGCGGATCCTTGATAAGTATGTACCTGACAGGCAGGGAGGAAGTTGTTGAGCACGGGAGCCGGGGTTTACTAAGGAAGTTGAATCTCTTCTCAAGAGGAAGAAGCAAGCTTATGTTAGGATGAGATGTGAAGGCTCAGTTAGGGCACTTGAGAGTTATAAGTTAGCCAGGAAAGACCGAAAGAGAGAGCTAAGAAGAGCCAGGAGGGGACATGAGAAGTCATTGTCGGATAGGCTCAAGGACAACCCTAAGGCTTTCTACAGGTATATCACGAATAAAAGAATGACAAGAATAGGATTAGGGCCAATAAACCATGGTAGTGGGAAGTTGGGTGTGGAGCCAGAGGAGATAAGCAAAGCACTCAATGAATATTTTTCATCAGCATTCACAGTGGAAAAAGGCAATGTGGTCGAGGGGAATATTGCGATACAGACTACTAGACTAGACAGGATTGAGGTTCATAAGGAGGAGGTGTTAGCAATTCTGGAAAGTGTGAAAATAGATAAGTCCCCTGGGCTGGATGGGATTTATCCTAGGATTCTCTGGGAAGCCAGGAAGGAGATTGGCGAGCCTTTGGCTTTGGTCTTTATGTTGTCTTTGTCTACAGCAATAATGGCAGAAAACTGGAGGATAGCAAATTTTGTTCCCTTGTTCAAGGAGAGTAGAGACAACCCTGGTAATTATAGACCAGTGAGCCTTACTTTGGTTGTGGATAAAGTGTTGGAAAGAATTATAAGAAATAGGATTTGTAATCATCTAGAGAGGAATAAGTTGATTAGGGATAGTCACACGGTTTTGTGAAGGATACGTCATGCCTCACAAGCCTTAAGAGGGTGACCAAACAGGTGGATGAGGGTAAAGCGGTTGATGTGATGTACATGGATTTCAGTAAGGCATTTGAGCAGGTTCCCTATGGTAGGCTATTGCACAAAAAGTGGAGGAATGGGATTGAGGATGATTTAGCAGTTTGGACTAGAAATTGGCTAGCTGAAAGAAGACAGAGTGGTGGTTGATGGGAAATATTCAACCTGGAGTTCAGTTACTAGTGGTGTACCACAAGAATCTGTTTTCAATCTACTGTTGTTTGTCATTTATATAAATGACAGCAATGAGGGTGTGGAGGGATGGGTTAGTAAATTTGCGGATGACATTAAGGTCAGTTGAGTTGTGGATAGTGACGAAGGATGTTGTAGGTTACAGAGAGACATAGATAAGCTGCAGAGCTGGGCTGAGAGGTGGCAAATAGAGTTTAATGTGGAAACGTGTGAAGTGATTCACTTTGGAAAGAGTAACAGGAATGCAGAGTACCGGGCTAATGGTAAGTTTCTTGGTAGTGTAGCTGAGCAGAGAGATCTCGGTGTCAAGAGGACATACGGTGTGTTACTTTTATTAGTAGAGGGATCGAGTTTTGCAACCATGAGATCAGGCTGCAGCTGTACAAAACTCTGGTGTAGCCACGTTTGGAGTATTGCATACAGTTTTGGTCACCACATTATAGGAAGGATGTGGAAGCTTTGGAAAGAGTTCAGAGGAGATTTACTGGGATGTTGCCTGGTATGGAGGGAAGGTCTTATAAGGAAAGGTTGAGGGACTTGAGGCTGTTTTCGTTCGAGATAAGAAGGTTGAGAGGTGACTTAATTGAGACATCTAAGATAATCAGAGGGTTAGGTAAGTTCAACAGTGAGAGCCTTTTCCTCGGATGGTGATGGCTGGATTGAGGGGACATAGCTTTAAATTGAGGTGTGATAGATATAGGACAGATGTCAGGGGTAGTTTCTTCACTCCGAGAGTAGTAAGGGCATGGAATGCCCTGCCTGCAACAGTAATAGACTTGTCAACATTAAGGGCATTTATATGGTCATTGGATAGGCATATGGATGAAAATAGAATAGTGTAGGTTAGATGGGCTTCAGATTGGTACTGCAGATTGGTGCAACATCAAGGGCTGAAGGGCTGTACTATGGTGGAATGTTCAATGTTCTATGTTCTATAGAACATTTCGCCTTCCTCTGAGTTAGTACAGCTGAAATCTCAGCTCTCTGCTGTGAAGAAAAATGACCATTCAAAGAGCCAAAGGCTGAAGATCTAGCTCAGGATAATTCCAAATGTGAGAGATGAAACTTTTAGGGGCTTTGTCCTCTCGGCTCACAAAGAATGAATAAAGAGTTGTAAAAGAAAGGGAGCAGGATTTATCATCAATGCAATGCAAAGATTGTTAGTTTATAGAAAGCTTTGGAAAAATTCACATGTAAACAGATCAGAGCCAGCAGGATAAGCTACGGGAACATTGGCCTGAGCTCAAAGTTGTGCTGGAGAAAATGACAGCTGCAAAGACAGCTCGAGGTGAACAGTACAAGGAGCTGTAAATTACTTTTCAGACAGTAAATGTCATCTGGTCCGTCAGGGTCTGCTCTAAGAATGTAACACCAATTCGACCATTGGCCTTTCTGTCTGTGACACTTCTGTATAATTCAAACTTCTGTACAATTCTAGACCTGATCCAGAGATTCCCCAAATCGAATCCTGTCACACACATACCACACGGATTCTTCCATGAAATATCTGTCTGCTTCCCAACATCTACTAATGTCTGACTGTGCAGCTTTCATCTCGAGATTCTCAAAATATGTCCAAGTCTTCAACACTTCCAAATTGATAAGCTGCCAAATGCTTTATGTCTGACCAGAAGTGATGATATAGAGGGCTGTACTGTTTGCTCATTCTTCATTCTTCTACTGTTCATATCGTTCACACTCCAAGGACATCGGAGAATAACCAAACCACAATAATTTACATGATTCGGAGATGCTGGTGTTGGACTGGGGTATACAAAGTTAAAAATCACACAACACCAGGTTATAGTCCAACAGGTTTAATTAGAAGCACACTAGCTTTCAGAGCGACGCTCCTTCATCAGGTGATTAAGGAGCGTCACTCCGAAAGCTAGTGTGCTTCCAATTAAAACTGTTGGACTATAACCTGGTGTTATGTGATTTTTAACACAATAATTTACAGTTCCTTACTGCTATCCTCCATAATGCCCATCAGAATGGGAGTTTTCTGTCTCATTTTCTTTCGTCAACTTCCAGTCCTAGCGGGTTTTGAGAAGATTTGTAGCTTAGTTTGAGGTTCTGGATGCAGGTTTGCTCGCTGAACTGGAAGGTTCATTTCCAGACGTTTCATCACCATACTAGATAAAATCTTCAGTGGGTCGCAGGCAAACCATTGCTGATAATTACTGCTTTATATTTATATGTTTGGGTTTCTTTGGGTTGGTGAAGTCATTTCCTGTGGTGAAGTCACTTCCTGTTCTTTTTCTCAGTGGGTGGTAGATGGGGTCTAACTCGATGTGTTTGTTGATAGAGTTCCGGTTGGAATGCCATGCTTCTAGGAATTCTCGTGCGTGCCTTTGTTTGGCTTGTCCTAGGATGGATGTATTGTCCCAGTCGAAGTGGTGTCCTTCCTCATCCGTATGGAAGGATACTAGTGAGACAGAGTCATGTCTTTTTGTGATTAGTTGGTGTTCCAGTCCTTTTGGTTGACATGTGAGGGAAAGGTGAACAGGTCAGGCCTGTGTGCATTGGAGCCTAGAACAGCTAGAAGAATGTGCGTAGAAGAATCTGAAGAGGCTTTACAGAGTTAATTTGGAGATGATGTTGCATCTCTAATTAAGGACAACATTTCAAAATAAGGTGTCTCACCAATAATATGGCGATTATGATGGATTTCTTTTTTTTAAAAGAGTTATAAATCTTTGGAATTCTGGAGTCCAGAAAGCAGTGAAGGTCATTGAATGTATGCAAGACTGAGTTAAACAGATGTTTAATCAAGGGGAAGTCTTAGTAATAGAGACCAGCAGGAAAGTGCAGAGTAGGCACAAGATCAGTTCTTGTCCTAGTGGATAACAGTACAGACTTAAGCGGCCAAATGGATGCAATCCACTCCCGTGTTTTAATATGATGTGTTTCTAAATTGAAGCATTAATCCTGTACCACCATGTTGTATCCTAGAAAGACATTTGGTCAAGATTAGGATTGGAGCCAATCTTAACAAGGTTTTATATTTATTTGCAAAGCTGCACATTATAAGCATATCCTTCCTAATTCAGCGACTGAGTTGTCAGTCCGTGAGATTTGAATGTATCATCAGACTAGCGGAGATTAATTATAGCCTCAAAATAATCTGTTTGATGAAATACAAAGTTGGAAAGCATGGTGCTGGAAAAAGCACAGAAGGTCAGCACCATGCTTTTTGACTCTGACTCTCCAGCATCTGCAGTCCTTGCTAACTCCCAGTTGACGAAACCCAAGATTATTCTCACTGTCCATTGGAGATTCAGGTGTCTGTTCAGCCCTCCATCTTTGTTCTCCCTGAATTACAATTTTCCATAATTTATAGTAATTACATAGCCCATTTTGGCTGGACATTTCTAATACTGTACAGCTAAATGCAAGCACATGATCAGATCATGTTGTTCTAACTGCAATTTCCAACAGCTATCTTTGGAATGTTGCACTGAAATTGCTTCTGCTCATTCTAACTACATGACTACCTAAGATGGTACCGTGTGTGCTCACTAAATGCACTTTTACTGTATTCCTGCACAAACAATAAAACCAAAATTCAACATCAAAATCAGCTCTGAGAGTGCAGCACTCCCCAACTCCAATATTGGAGCGTTAAGCGATCTCCTGCTCACGTGGTGAAGTGCAACTTTACCACACAACCATCGACCTCGAAGGTAAAAGCACTACCAGCTGAACCAGAGCTGATTGATGACGCAGAGCTGGCCGATCCCACGGAGCGGATGGATCTCACAGAGCTGATTGATCACACAGAGCTGATTGATCTCACAGAGCTGATTGATCTCACAGAGCTGATTGATCACCCAGAGCTGACCGATCACCCAGAGCTGACCGATCACGCAGAGCCGATTGATCACGCAGAGCTGATTGGTCACACAGAGCTGACCGATCACGCAGAGCTGATTGATCACGCAGAGCTGATTGATGACGCAGATCTGACCGATCACACAGAGCTGACCGATCACACAGAGCTGATTGATCACACAGGGCTGACCGATCACGCAGAGCTGACCGATCACCCAGAGCTGATTGATCACCCAGAGCTGATTGATCACGCAGAGCTGATTGATCCCTCAGATCTGACCGATCACACAGAGCTGACCGATCACACAGAGCTCACCGATCACGCAGAGCTGATTGATCACGCAGAGCTGATTGATCACGCAGAGCTGACCGATCACACAGAGCTGACCGATCACGCAGAGCTGATTGATCACACAGAGCT